>NC_073400.1:26531364-26716364 GCF_028641065.1 Leucoraja erinaceus | reverse complement strand
GGAGGGGGGAAAAGGGGGAAGGGAGAGAAGAAGGGGGAGAAGGGGGGGAGAAGGGGGGAGAAAGGGGGGGGAGAAGATGGGGGGAGAGAGAATGGGGAGAGAGGGGCGAGGGAGAGAAGGGGGAGAGATGGGGAAGAGAAGGGGGGAGAAGGGGGGAGAAGGGGGGCAGTGGGGAAGGAAGGGGGGGAGAAGGGGTGGAGAAAAGGGGGGGAGAAGGGGTGGAGAAAAGGGGGGGAGAAAGGGGGGAGAGAAGGGAAAGGGTGAGAGAAGGGGGGGAGAAAAGGGGGAAGAGAGGGGGGAGGGGGTAGAGGGGGGAGAGAAGGATGGGGGGAAAGAGAAAGGGGGGCCGGGTTGAGAAATGGTGGGACGGGGGGCTGAATATTTCTATTACAACCTCTCTCTCTCTCTCCCTCTCTCTCGTGAGAACTGTATACTGAAGGCGGGCGAGAGATCTGGCCTTCGCCTGCTAATACTATACACACACACACACACACAGTTACAGAACCTGTTCTCTTCCCTGGTTCTGGAGAACAATGTCAAAGAAACCCAATCCCGAAAAGTTGACCAAGCCTTCACATATTGTGAAAGGTGAATGTATCTTATCTTTCCAAAACAAGTCCAGTGGGAGGAGATTTCAGCGAAAGAACAAGCATGTTTTAACCAGGTTAGCTTCCTTGTGTAGGAAGGAACTAACTGCAGGTGCTAGTTTAAACCGAAGGTAGATACAAAAAGCTGGAGTCACCCAGCGCGTCAGGCAGCACCTGTGGAGAAATGGCTGTGGGTTATTACAGACAGAAGCATATTCCTTTGAATTATGAATTCATCACAATGTCACAGAGAGAAAACATCACTAGTAGAAACAAGGAACGGCAGATGCTGGTAGGACACAAGATGCTGGAGTAGCTCAGCAGGTCAGGCAGCATCTCTGGAGAACATGGACAGGTGACGTTTCGGGTCGAGAACCTTCTTCAGACTTGTCTCTTCAAACTTGCCTCTTTGTGGTAAGGCCTTATCCACGAGCATCTCTTCGAACATCACAAACATACGCAAACACAAAACACAGAACGTTGGCGAAAAGGTCGAGCTGCAAGCCTCAGAGTGCCAGAGACTCGGGGTTCGATCCTGACTACAGGTGCTGCCTGTACGGAGTTTGTACGTTCTCCACGTGACTGCGTGGTTTCGTTCGGTTTCCTTCCACATTCCAAAGACATGCAGGTTTGTGGGTTAATTGGCTTTGGTAAAATTGTCCCGAGTTTGTGTGATGCAGATAAACGTGAGGTTATCGAAAATTTGGCAGCAAAAACAGGAAGGCAGATTACTATCTAAATGGCGTCAAGTTGGGAAAAGGGGAAGTACAACGGGATCTGAGGGTCCTTGTACATCAGTTTAGAAAGTAAGCATGCAGGTACGGCAGGGAGTGAAGAAAGCAAATGGCACGTTGGTCTTTATAACAAGAGGAATCGAATATAGGAGCAAAGAGGTCCCTCTGCAGTTGTACAGAGCCCCAGTGAGACCACACCTGGAGTATTGTGTGTAGTTTTGGTCCCCTAATTTGAGGAAGGACATTCTTGCTATTGAGGGAGTGCAGCGTAGGTTTACAAGGTTAATTCCCGGAAGGGCGGGATTGTCTTATGCTGAGAGAATGGAGCAGCTGGGCTTGTACACACTTGAATTTAGAAGAATGAGAGGGGATCTCATTGAAACATATAAAATTGTTAAGGGTTTGGACACGCTAGAGGCAGGAAACATGTTCCCGATGTTGGGGGAGTCCAGAACCAGGGGCCACACAGTTTAAGAATAACGAGTAAGCCATTTAGAACGGAGACAAGAAAACACTTTTTCTCACAGAGAGTGGTGGAGTCTGTGGAATTCTCTGCCTCAGAAGGCAGTGGAGGCAGGTTCTCTGGATGCTTTCAAGAGAGAGCTAGATAGGGCTCTTAAAAATAGCGGAGTCAGGGGATATGGGGAGAAGGCAGGAACAGGGTACTGATTGGGAATGATCAGCCATGATCACATTGAGTGGTGGTGCTGGCTCGAAGGGCCGAATGGCCTACTCCTGCACCTATTGTCTATTGTCTATTGTGTGGGATAGCGCTAATGCACGGCGCGGACTCGATGGGCTGAAGGGCCTGTTTCCACGCTGTATCTCTAAACTAAACTAAACTAAAGAAAGGAGACTCAAGAGGCTGTTCAACATTTTGTTTTTGTTAGAAAATACAATTATACACACACATAACACACACACCTACACACCTACACAGTCCACATACAGAGAACTATGTATGCACATGCATACATGCATGACCCTACACATGTACCAAGTCAACACACACACACACACACACACACACACACACACACACACACACACACACACACACACACACACACACACACACACACACACACACACACACACACACAATCATGAGAGACCTCTTCCACCCCTGCAACGGACTGTTCCAGCCACTACGGTCAGGCAAACGCCTCCGTTGCCATGCAGTGAGAACGGAGAGGTTGAGAAGGAGTTTCTTCCCAGAGGCAATTCGGACTGTAAACGCCTTTCTCACCAGGGACTAACTGTACAGAACGTTTTTCCTTCTATTATTTATTATGTAAAATAATATGTGTGTTATGATTGTGTTTATAATTTGTTTGGTTGTTTTGTTGTTCCGCGAGCATTGCCACTTTCATTTCACTGCACATCTCGTATGTGTATGTGACAAATAAACTTGACTTGACTTGACTTGACTTGACATACATACATAAATACATACATACATACATACATACATACATACATACATACATACATACATACATACATACATAAATACGTACATACATACATACATAAATACATACATACATACATACATACATACATACATACATACATACATACATACTTACAGATATACATAAATCAGCCCATGCACACAAAGATTCATTCATATGTAGACATATTCATACATGGCCCTATATAAATTGTCCTTAGTGTGTAGGCTAGAACTAGCCTACGGGTGATTGCTGGCCAGCGCAGGCTCGGTGGGCCGAAGGGCCTGCTTCCACGCTGTATCCCGAAACCAAAGCTAAACTCATAAAACAGACCATAGACAAAAGTGCTGGAGAAACTCAGCGGGTGCAGCAGCATCTATGGAGCGAAGGAAATAGGCAACATTTCGTCCCGAAACGTTGCCTATTTCCTTCGCTCCATAGATGCTGCTGCACCCGCTGAGTTTCTCCAGCACTTTTGTCCACCTTCGATTTCCCAGCATCTGCAGTTCCTTCTTAAACATAAAACAGATGACCATAACCAACGTTAATTTTCAATATATGGGCTCTAAAATAACTCTAATTGCATTAATGATACAGCTAGTCGTTTAATTCATTCAGGATCGATAACATATCTGTCAGATACAGTACATATGGGCAATAAATGTATCCAACATTTGGGGAATCAATTTTAATACCTGTTCTTTAAAGGGTTCATTAAATGTGATCATTGCTGCATAATGGAATATTTCCATTCTTATTTTTGCATTCTAGTTGCTCGAAGTGCCCACTAAGATGGCGTCACAGTTGACCATGACGTTATACTCATAACTATCCCCTCACAATGGCATCTAAGGAGGAAGAAACAGAGGTCTTGGATGTTCATAAGATCATAAGATGCAGGAAGATTGTTCCCGATGATGGGGAAGTCCAGAACAAGGGGTCACAGTTGAAGGATAAGGGGGAAATCTTTTAGGACCGAGAGGTGAGAAAAACATTTTTCACACAGAGAGTGGTGAATCTCTGGAACTCTCTGCCACAGAAGGTAGTTGAGGCCAGTTCATTGGCTATATTTAAGAGGGAGTTAGATGTGGCCCTTGTGGCTAAAGGGATCAGGGGGTATGGAGAGAAACATAAAAACATAGAAAATAGGTGCAGGAGTAGGCCATTCGGCCCTTCGAACCTGCACCGCCATTCAATATGATCGTGGCTGATCATCCAACTCAGTATCCTGTACCTGCCTTCTCTCCATACCCCCTGATCCCTTTAGCTTGATTGATAGGGTTCTTGATTAGTAAGGACGTCAAAGGTTACGGGGGAGAAGGCAGGTACGGGATACCATGTTGGATGATCAGCCATGATCATATTGAATAGCAGTGCAGGCTCGAAGGGCCGAATGGCCTACTCCTGCACCTATTTTCTATGTTTCTATGTCTATAAGACAAAGGAGCAGAATTAGATCATTCAGCTCATTGAGTGCACTTCTCCATTTGATCATGGCTGATCTATTTTTCCCTCTCGACCCCATTCTCCTGCCTTCTCCCCATAACCTTTGAAGTCCTTACTAATCAAAAACCCTATCAATCACCACTTTAAAAATACCAGATGATGTGGCCTCCACAGCCGTCTGTGACAGTGAATCCCACCGATTCACCACCCTCAGGCAAAAGAAAATACTCCTCATCGGTTTGGTGAATGTTATCAGATTTGGGAAAATTGGGAAAATTGGGAGGTGGAGGGGGTGGGGGGGGGGGGGGGGGGGGGGGGGGGGGGGTGGGAAGGGGGACGAAGAATGAAAAAGTAACACTAACAATGGATTTAATCCCTCCAATCTGCCACTAAATTTGAAACAGAGATGCATAGGAATATCTTCATGCTTAAGAAGAAGAGCCTTTGACATTGACTACTCCAGAGTTGATGAGGCCAGATAAGTAAGATAGATATTCTTTTGAAAGATTGTGGAATTCAGGGCCATGGCACACACAAGACTTCGAGACCTGGGCAGATTAATCAGTCATAGAAACATACAGCATAAAAATAGGCCCTTCAGCCCAACCTGTCTATACTGACCAAGGTGCCCCATTTAAGATCGTCCTATTTGCCCATGTTTGGCCAAAGTCCCCCCAACCATTCCTATCCATGTATCTGTCCAAGTGTCTGTAGTAGCGTTTCAACTACCTCCTTTACACTTCGGAGGTACAGCGCAGAAACAGGCCCTTCGGCCCACCGAGTCCGTGCCGACCAGCGATCCCTGTACACTAGCACTATCCTACACACACCAGGGACAATTTACAATTTATGTTGAAGCCAATAAATGCGACAAACCTGCACGTCTTGGGAGTGTGGGAGGAAACCGGAGCACCTGGGGAAAACCCACGCGGTCACGGGGAGAACGTGCAAACTCCCTGCAGACAGCATCCGCAGTCAGGATCGAACCCGGGGTCCCCTGGGTTGTGAGGCAGTAACTCTACCGCTGCACCACCTTGCTGCCCCTCCACTCCCCCTCCCCCCCACCCCCCACCCCTCCTCCTGTGAACATGAAGAGAGCGAGGATTCGCCCTCAGTAAATTGTTGGTTGACGAGATCTTGGCTCTTTGCATAGAACAGGAAGTGAAAATGATATAGATAACCAGGGCCCCTGCAAACTGTGATCATTGAAGTATTCAAGTGAAAGCTAAGGCGGCAGATAAAGAGTAATACAGTGCTTAATCTCTAAACCATTTTTGAGACAAAAAAAGAACAAAGTGTTTCAATTTTGAGACTCTATGCTTATATATGCCTATGATTCTAGAGAAGAATCTTGCCTGTCCAAATTTCCATTCCATTTGGGCAGCGCAATGGCACAGCGGTAGAGTTGCTGCTGCACAGCGCTGGAGGCCCGGGTTCGATCCTGACCTCGGGTGCTGTCAGTATGGCATTCCCCCCCCCCCCCCCCCCCCCCCCCCCCCCCCCCCCCCCCCCCCTGTGACTGCATGTTTTTTTTTCTGGGTGCTGCAGTTTCCTCCCACATTCCAAAGACCACGCAGGTTGTAGGTTAATTACTATAGTTTCTGTAAATTGTCCCTAGTGTGTAGGACAGAACGGGTGTCTGGGTGATTGCTGGCTGGTGTATGCGTTGGTCAGCGCGGACTCGGTGGGCCGAAGCAAAGATCCTATAGCGGAGCAAGATAGACCACTCCTGCTAAATGCAATGGGCTGATGTGTAGTACGCAACGGAGCGGAACGTGGGCCTTTTTTTCATCCATTTCCGTAACCCGACCCGACCCGACCCGACCCGACCCGACCCGACAGCGTAATCAACGTTGCGGGGGAACAGTTTGTGTTAATAAATTAAAATTCTGAAAATGAGGAGAAGATTTTTACCAAATAACTTTGATTTTTACGAGGATGTTTCCGTAGCCGGCATAAAGGACATTTCCCACCCCGGACACTCCCTGTTTGAACTGTTGCCGTCAGGCAGACGGTACAGATCTACAAGGACAAGGACAAATAGACTAAAAAACGGTTTTTACCCCACTGCCATAAAAGCACTAAATGTAGCCGCCAAGGAACGCAGGGGCGATACAGACTAAGGGACTGTGGTAACTGTGAAATCGACAGAAGGATGGAGGGTTGGGTGTGTATGCGTGCTTTGTTCGTGATATTTATTTTAGTTGTTTATCTTTTAATATTTTACCTTGTATGTATCGTTAGCTTTTAGAAATGTTTGAATGCTGCACTGACTGGCTGACATTTTAAATTTCGTTGTACATGGTTCATGTTACAATGACAATAAAGAAACTATTCTATTCTATTCAATCTTTGGGCCGAAGAGCCTGTTTCCACGCTGTATCTCACTAAACTAAACTAAACTTCTATGACATCGAAATATTGACGAAATGCATGATCGGATGTATGAGAAACAAACATAACAAACATTTCATTATACCTGCAGCAGGCATCATCTTACAATGGGAGGTGTCTTTCTTCTGGGCGGATACAGAGAGGATCCAGAACTACAGGTAATGACTGCAGCTTTTATACCGACTGTAATTTAATCCCCAATGCCTTCTATTTTATTTCAGACCTTCCCAGTTGCTCATTCTTCATTGTGCCATTTGTTATTCTTCCAACTTTTACTGCATGTTGCAAGATTTGAGTTTAACTCTTTCTCCTCCCACAGATCAAAGTCAAAGTCAAAGTAGCCTTTATTGTCGTTCAGACCTGAACGAAGTTTTGTTGCCTTGCAGTCCTACATATAGTAAAAATGACAAAACACACAATAAACACAAATTGACATCCACCACAATGAGTTCACCAGGCACCTCCTCACTGTGATGGAAGGCAAAAGTCTTAAGTCTTTGTCTCTTCCCTTCTTATTCTCCCTCTGCGCCGAGGCGATCCAGGCTTCGGATGTTGTGACCCCGCCGGGCGCTGGTAAGTAATGTCAGTCCCGCGGCTGAATCCGAGCTCCGCGAACGGTGGCCGGTTCAACTCCGCGGCCCGGAGTGGTCGAAGCTGCCGGAGCTGCGGCCCTCCAGCCCAGCGGACGCAGCTGTTGTTGCGGGAGCTCCGGATGAACAGGTCACCAACCTGTGACCTGCGAGCTCCCGACGATGTCGTCCACTTGGCGTACGGGGTGATCGCTGGTCGGCCCTGGACTCGGCGGGACACAGGGCCGGTTTCTATGCTGAATCTCTGAAATCTAAAGTCTGACGAGGAGAAGGAGAGGAGCAGATGCCGGCTGACCTACTGGGGAGTTTCCAAGATCTTTTATTTTCATCGTTTGCAGTATTAAATGTAAATGGTTAATTAATTGGTCCAACGTTCCTTGATTGTCACGTGTACCGAGCGAGGTAGGGTGAAATTTGATTTGCCATACAGTCATACATAAAGAAAAAGCAACAAGATACATAACTACATAAAGATTAAACATAGACTTATGGTAGACAAAAGTGCTGGAGAAACTCAGCGGGTGCAGCAGCATCTATGGAGTGAAGGAAATAGGCAATGTTTCGGGCCAAAACCCTTTTCACTTTTGTCTACCTTTTGATTTTCCAGCATCTGCGGTTCCTTCTTAAACATGGGCTTAAACAGACACCACAGCGGGGTGTGAGAATCACCCCAGCATAAGCGGAGACCCACAGCCATCGCATGTCCGGGCCACACACACGCTCCTTCACCGTGATGTGACCAGAGTTGTACCGATCACCCTCTCTACAGTCCCTGTCCGCACAAACAGTCAGAAAGCCGCCCACACTCCCACTAGATGGATGTCCCCGCAAAACACCGAGATCCCTGCACTCACGCCACTCCCTCCGAACAAATAGTAAAAATGATAAATTATCCCTGGTGTGTGGTGTAGTGGTGGCGTACGGGGTGATCGCTGGTCGGCGCTGGGATCGGCGTGACAAAGGGCCGGTTTCTTCGCTGAATTTCTAAAGCCTAAACTCTGAAGAGGAGAAGGGGCGGAGCGAGGCAGGCGAGCGATAGGTAGATACAGATGAGGTGCAGTTTATCTCACTGGTCTCACCAAAAAACACCCCCACTTTTGCAATGAAGGTCAATATTGTATTTGCTGTCCTAATCAGTTTAGAGATACAGCGCGGAAACAGGCCCTTCAGGCCCACCGAGTCCGCGCCGACCAGCGATCCCCGCACACTAACACCATCTTACCCGCACTAGGGGCAATTTACAATTTTACCAAGCCAATTAGCCGACAAACCTGTACGTCTTTGGAGTGTCGGAGGACAGTGGAACTCCCGGAGAAAATCCACGCAGGTCACGGGGAGAACATTTCAGGTCGATGGAGTCAGATTTCATCAGATCAGCTTCTCCACATTCTCCCTCCTCCCACAGTTCAGTTCAGTTTTAGTTTATTGTCAAATGTACTGAGGTGCAATGAAAAGCTTATGTTGTGTACTAACCAGACAGCGGAAAGACAATGCATGATTACAATCGAGCCATTCATTGTGTACAAATACATGACAATGGAATAACTTTTAGTGCAAGATAAAGCCAGTAAAGTCCAACCCATTTCCCTTTCTCTCTGATTCCTTTCTCTTTCCACTAACTATCCCTCCCTCTGCTTTGATATTTCAATAGACAATAGACAATAGGTGCAGGAGTAGGCCATTCGCCCTGGCTGATCATCCACAATCAGTACCCCATTCCTGCCTTCTCCCCATATCCCCTGGCTCCGCTATCTTTAAGAGCTCTATCTAACTCTCTCTTGAAAGCATCCAGAGAATTGGCCTCCAATGCCTTCTGAGGCAGCGAATTCCACAGATTCACAACCCTCTGGGTGAAAAGGTTTTTCCTCATCTCCGTTGTACATAGCTTACCCCTTATTCTTAAACTGTGGCCCCTGGTTCTGGACTTCCCCAACATCAGGAACATGTTTCCTGCCTCTAGCATGTGCAAACCCTTAATAATCTTACATGTTTCAATACGATCCCTTCTCATCCTTCTAAATTCCAGAGTATACAAGCCCAGCCGCTCCATTCTACCAACATACGACAGTCCCGCCATCCCGGGAATTAGCCTCGTTTATTCCCTATCTTCCTACTGAACCAGATTCCACATTTGCACCCTTTTGCCTCCTCCACTTCACCTCCAGCCTTGGTTACTATCTCCGCCCGTCTCTTGCCAGTTCTTCCCATGCCCCTTCCCCCACTTCTCCTGACCGTCTATCTCCCCTCCACTTCACCAGCCTGAGGAAGGGTCTGGAGCAGAAATGACATTGCTATCGCATTTCTGAGCGACTATCGTAGCGTTTAAGAAACAGTTTGACAGGTACATGGATAGGACAGGTTTAGAGGGCCAAATCTATTTTTCAGACAGATACTGTACAGCATGGAAACAGGGCATTTGGCCCACCGAGTCCATGCCGACCAGCAATCCCCGTATCCACTATCCTACACACTAGAGATAATTTCCAATTTAATCAAAGCCGGTTAGACTATAAACCTGCACGTCTTTGGAGTGTGGGAGGAAACCAGAGAACCGGGAGAAAATCCAAACACAGGCAGGTGGGATCAGTGTGGATGGGAGGGGGGGGGGGGGGGGGGGGGGGGGACATGTTGGCCGGTGTGGGCAAGTTGGGCCGAAGGGCCTGTTTTCACACCGCATGTCTCTGTGACTCCCTCCACAAATACTGCCTGATCTGCTGAGCTCCTCCAGCAGTTTGTTTCTCATGCCTGAAAAATCCTCTGCTTCTCCCTGTAGACGCTGTTTGCCTGATGAGCATTTTCAGAATTTATTATTTATTTTCAGTCAGATTATTTTTTTGTTTTTCAATCAGCAAACAGCTCACTGGTGATTGAGCTGCTTGATGGGGCTGTGAGCAAGCCCTTCCATCACGACGAATGATTGAGAGCCGGCTGATGAGTGGGAATTGATTGAGCTGAATGGGTTTGGGGATTTGCTTCTCCGTCGGAAAGGTGACCTTTAGCCGCGCTTAAAGCAGTTTGCTGAACACATCGTTCTGGAACCCATCATGTCCTCACCAGAACAACTGTAACAATAAGTCTCTCGGTCTGAAGAAGGTCTCGACCCGAATCGTCACCTATTCCTTTTCTCCATGGGTGTTGCCTGACCCGCTGAGCTGCTCCAGCATTTTGTGTCTACCTTCAGAGCAATTGTAAACCTCCTTCCCCCATGCTGGTATCCACTGCAAACCGTTTGCTGTTTTAGAAAAAATATCACCAGGAGTGAATTTGATCAAGCTGGCCATCCGCGAGTCACAGCACCAGGCGGTGGAGGACTCTACCCGAGCCAGCTGCCTGCCCCTTTTCCAGGGATACGTCTGTGCCTGGGTGATACGCCCTGTCCACGGGCACCCTGGGGGAGTTCCGGGACCGCTGGGCTCCGCAGGGTGTTGAATGCATCCCTGACAAGTAGTGTAAGATAATTGTACAGTGGTTTATTAAGGATATTTGTTTGTATTGTATTATGGTGGTGGGATCTGGTTTGTTTTATTGTAGTGTAAATATTATTTTTCCAATTTAAAAAAACACACAAAAAATAAAAAAGCTGGCTACCACAAAAGCTCACACAAAAAAGGAGTGAATTTGATTGACTAAAGGCTGACTTATCTGATGGTGGGAAGATGGAGTGGAAACAAGGAACTGCAGATATTTTTTTTTTTAGACAGATACAGCACGGAAACAGGACTTTTGGCCCACCGAGTCCATGCCGACCAGCAATCCCTCGATCCACTATCCTACACACTAGAGATCATTTCCAATTTAATCAAAGCTGGTTAGCCTATAAACCATCTTGGTTCTTGGTTTCTTGGTTCTCCAAAATATTCCAAATGGAATTTAAACTGGAGGTGGTGAAGGGAGGGCTGAAGCCAGAAAGGATTATTGGGAAGAAAGAGCTACTTTAAATTTAGTTGCATCTAGTTGGGTAACTATAGTTGGGTGGAGATTATTCCATGCTTTAATTGTGCGGGGGAAGAACAAATTGCTGTACACATCTGTCTTTGTAGCTGGGGTCACAAATTGGATCGAATGCCCTCGTCTGCTCCTAATTGGTTTGTGTTTGGTGTAGGTCTTGTAGTCTATGTCGATCTGACCATTTAACATTTTGTTAATCCCCTTGTCCAAGCAATCCCAACAATCAATTTGAACTTTCACTGCTCTCCCTCCATTGCAAGGGTCCTGGGCCATCTATACACAATACTCCACACGGTCTCAGGGAGAACGTACAAATACTGTATAGGCAGAACCCATTGTTAGGATCGAACTCGGGTCTTTGGCGCTGTGAGGTAGCAATTCTACCGCTGCGCCACCGTGCCACACTGGTTTACAAAAATAAAAGGGCACAGAGTGCCAGAGTAACTCAGCGGATTAGGCAGCATCTCTGGAGAACATAGATAGGTGACGTTTCGGGTCGGGACCCTTCTTCAGACTGACGAAGGGGGAAACATCTCTCATCATGTTACACTTGTACAAGACGTTGGTGAAGCCGCATGTGGAAGGGATACACAAAATGCTGGAGTGACTCAGCGGGTCAGGCAGCATCTCTGGAGAGAAGGACTAGGTGACCTTGCAGGTCGGAACCCTTCTTCAGACTGGTGGTCTTCGACCCGAAACGTCACCTAATCCTTTTCTCCAGAGGTGCTGCCTGGCCGGCTAAGTTGGACAGGCAGCATCTTAGATAGAAGGGTGACGGTTTGGGTCAAGACCCTTCTTCAGCCTGAGGTCAGGGGAGAGGGGGAAATAGATATAAGGAAGGTCGAGGTGTGAAAATTAGAGATCAAAGGGGACGAAGTTCAAGGAAAATGTAGAATGGACCATTGTTAGCTGAGGGGAAGGTGACAACGAGGCATACAGGCAGTAAAATTTACCAAGGAGGACAGTGAAACTGGGATGGGGGAGGGACGGAGAGAGAGGGAATGCAAGGGTGACTTGCAGTTAGAGAAGTCAATATTCATGGAAGGTCAAGTCAAGTCAAGTCAAGTTTATTTGTCACATACACATAAAATATGTGATGTATACGAGATGTGCAGTGAAATGAAAGTGGCAATGCTCGCGGACTTTTGTGCAAAAGACAAACAACAAAACAACCAAACAAATTATAAACACAATCACAACACACATATTCTTTTACATAATAAATAATAGAAGGAAAAACGTTCTGTAGAGTTAGTCCCTGGTGAGATAGGCGTTTACAGTCCGAATTGCCTCTGGGAAGAAACTCCTTCTCAACCTCTCCGTTCTCACTGCATGGCAACGGAAGCGTTTGCCTGACCGTTGTTGACGCTCAGTTATTGAGCTGCCAGATTTGTTCTCCATTGATCTTTTTAGTAAAGCGTTGGCAGTGCCGCACACCATGGAGTCTTCTTATATCATGTTATTCATACTGCAGTCCTGTTTTACCATGTGATTCATCCTGCAGTCCTGCCTTAAACAATGAGCCACTTACTACCGTGGGCTTTCACCCCGCATGTTTGCAGTGTTCTTGTACTATGTGAATCATGCTGCGTGCTACAGTAAACCGATATGGAGGGTTCCAGGGAGATTCCACAGCACAAGCAAATGTACTATCAATCCAAGGTTCTGGTGTGTAAAACAAAATGATATATGTGGAATATAGACTAGACTCTGGCTGGTAATGATCAGCCTTGAGTTTTAGCTGACAATCAAAGTACTTAAGCAGTGCTCTTGAAGTTTATATTAGCTGATCCCGTTACTTTGAATGGACATTTCGAGATGTACTGTCAGCACTTACCCTTGAGTGGCCTGGGTGGGTGAGCAAGATAAAAATGTGGGATTAACGTTGTGTGTGTATATTGGGCCATTAATCATTTATTTCAACTATAGTTTTTATGCACTAAACCGGATCCAGTTATTTTCACAGTAGTTATGGTTATTTATGGGAACATGCAAAGGATATAAAGATTATGTTGACTTCCAAGTTCGGCACAACCCAATCACAAGCAGGGTGATCTCCATGTGTGATATTAGATTGCAGGGGTGAATTAATGAGGGACTGGACTGGTATTGCATTGTATTGGAGGTATTGCATGTAAACTCAATTTTATGGAGCTATCTGATCTTTGTCCAGATCGCCTCATCGCCACCACTTTAGCGTTTAGTCTAGTTGTGCGTTGTGAGTCTGTGGAATTCTCTGCATCAGAGGGTGGTGGAGGCCGGTATGAATGTTGATTTCTCACACTTGCTTCCCCTCTCCCATCCTAGTTCTCCAACCAGCTTGATTGTCCTCCTGATTAGATTTTATCTTTGTGTGCCTCGTTGTCACCTTCCCCCAAATCAGTCGAGTGAAGCCCAGTGGCAGGATAACCACCACAGTCCACAGGGTATCAGCACCCCAGGCCAAGCTCAACCAAGTACTGCCCCACGAGTCCAGAGCCCAACCAGCCGAGGTCAGCGGTAGAGAGGAAGATGGAAGGAAAAAAGCCGAATGGAGCAGTGACTGGCTGTGGCTGAAGAGGAAAGATGCTGTCTGGGCTGCCACGTGACCATCTAGAGGCTAACCATAAGACACACACACCCAGGGCTGATCACCCTGCGGGGGCCTACCTCGACTGAGGGTGTCTTGTGATAAGAGGCCGAAACACCCAGTGACGTTGAGGTACACAACTGAAGATGTGTCGGATTGGCAGCAAATCACCTAGTGGTCACCCCCAAGAATACCAAATGTCAATTGTAGTGAAAAACCTTAAGGGCCTGTCCCACTAGCATGCGATTGGATGCATCTGACGCGACCAAACGTGGTCGCTTGAGTCGTATGGCTGTGCGGGGCCAGTCCCACGTAGAATCGCGGAGGCGTATGGCGTTGTGCGGGGCTGGTCCCGACATCGCGCGGTGCTTCCAAAAATCTTGCACTGTCTGAAAATTTCGTGCGGCACCAGCCTGTCGGCACGCAGGCGCATTGCGGTCGTACGCAGCGTCTTGACGGCGTATGCAGCGTCTTGACGGCGTACACCTAGCACGTGGCATTGCGCAATGACGTCACCGCCCGGCGTGGCGTTGCGTGATGACGTCACCTGCCGATGCCATGCGACGCCCAAATTCAGTCGGCCCGCCTCCTGCCCAGCTGATTGGTGAGTATGACGCAAATTACGTCACACGCGAATTTAGCGCGAACTTAGCGCGTATTTAGCGTGTACTTACCGCGTACTTAGCGCGAACTTCGCGTGAACTCCGCTTCCGTTTGATTGCGCCAAGCGCATGCAATTGCATGCAAGTGGGACAGGCCCTTTAGGGATTGTAACATCCAGTCCTACTAATCAATCTCCTCGATCTTCGTCTTTTGATCCCGTCTCTCCTTCCAATTACTGTCAAACCACTCTGGTTCCACCCACAATATTTTCTGCATTTTATTTGATATCCTTTACATTTCGAAAAATCAAATGTTTTCCAGTCTTCCGTTGCTTTGAACTGAGATCTATTAAAAAAACTCAACAAATACATCAAACATAATTTCCCTTTCTTGAGTATAATTCTGATTCATATTTGATCATTTGTATTTTCTACGGTAAATAATATGTAATCTTTTCATTATTTAATGAGTTCAGGTAAATATTTGAAGGCTGATAGCTGGGTAACCAGATTGCAGATCCCTATTTTCTCTACAGGTAGACACAAAATGCTGGAGTAACTCAGCGGGTCAGGCAGCACCTCTGGAGAAAAGGAATAGGTGACGTTTTGAGTCGAGATCCTTCATCAGACTGAGAGTCAGTAGAAAGGGAAACGAGAGATATAGATGATGATATAGAGAGATATAGAACAAATGAATTAAAGATATGCAAAAAAGTAAAGATAGTAAAGGAAACAGGCTATTGTGGAAAAGGTGAAAATGAATTACAAACAATGAGACTGATCAAGACGACTTTTAAGCTAGCACAACGACTTGGGTTTTTGTTTAGTCTCATTGTCTGTAACTTATTTTCATTTCACCGAGCCCACAGCTAACAATGGCCTGTTTCCCTTTCTCCTGACTCTCAGTCTGAAGAAGGGTCTCGACTCAAAACATCACCTATTCCTTTTCTCCAGAGATGCTGTCTGACTCCAGCTATTTAAACCAGCATCTGCAGTTCCTTCCTAACCTTCTTTCTCTGTGTCTCCTTTCTTGAATAGTGGTGTTGCATTTATTAGATTTGTTGCAGTTATTACCTTCCAATTCACTGGGGCCATTACGAACTGTGGGGGAACATCAAAGATCAAAGTTATTCGTAATATCTTTATCAAAGGATCTTTTAGAAGTCTTGGTACATTACACCTTGTGGCTTTAATTGTGGATGCCAACTCTTCAAAAAGATACAATGGAACTGAAATTAGACCGTGAGATACTAGTGCAGTGTGTAGAGGGAGGCCACGTTTACAATAAATGGGGCATCTTTTTTACTAATAATTTAGCAAGGAACTTCAAAATGACGTGTTATGTGTTCAGACACAATTGTTCTGTGATATAATTTCAGAGCCTATGAGGTTAGTTCGGAAGGAGCTTCTTTTCCTGAACTCATCGCCTCCAACTTGTTAGTTTATTTCCACTGATGTGCTTTTTCTTTGCTTTCTGTTTATTGAGGTCATTTAAGGAACCAAGTTTCCATGAATGATTCTCTTTTCCTTCCTGAATAAATGTAGTTCATTATTATTAATATTGTCATCCATGCCACAAATATCAGGTGATGAGAATAGCAGGCTATTGTATATGTGAGAAAATGTTATGAATATAATAATATTTTTGAAAAAAGATTATTGGTGGATTATGCCGTGTGCGCATTTTTGTTCTAAGCAACTTATTTGATTCAAATGTTTTGCGACTGAAATGTGTGGGAGGGTATTGGATAAGTGAATGTCTACTAACCAGACCGTGATTTTTATGTTGTGATACAGCTACAATGGAAAGTAAGCAGAGGTGTGTAGGAAGTTACTGCAGATGCTGGTTTACACCGAATATAGACACAAAAAGCTGGAGCAAAGGGCCTGTCCCACTTTCATGACCTAATTCACAACCTTTTTTACTCGTGGACATTGTTCATCAGGCTAGAAAAAAACGCCGCAATCTACTTGATGCCTACACGAGTACCTACGGCTAGCATCACGACCTGCTACGACCTACCTACGACCTTGTGACGACCATGCTGCGAGTATGAGTCAAGGGCAAACTCGGCAGGGGTCGTGAATTAGGTTGTGAAAGTTGGACAGGCCCTTAACTCAGCGAGTCAGGCAGCATCTCTGGAGAAAAGGAGAAGGTGACATTTCGGGTCGAGACCCTTTCTTCAGGCCGGAGGGCATAGCTATAAGATAAGACGGTCTGTTTAAAGGAGATGTGTGGGGCACAGAAGGTGGTGGGTGCCTGGAACGTGCTGCCAAGGGTGGTGGTGGAGGCAGATTGGTTGGTGGCATTGAAGAAACCTTTGGATAGACACATAGAAATTCAAGGCTTGGAGGGAAATGGGACACGGGTTGGAAGAGGAGATTAGGTTAATGTCACATCATGTTCAAGTCAAGTCAAGTCAAGTCAAGTTTATTTGTCACATACACATACGAGATGTGCAGTGAAATGAAAGTGGCAATGCTCGCGGACTTTTGTGCAAAAGCCAAACAACAAAACAACCAAACAAATTATAAACACAATCATAACACACATATTCTTTTACATAATAAATAATGGAAGGAAAAACGTTCTGTAGAGTTAGTCCCTGGCGTTTACAGTTCAGCACAATCAATGTGAGCCGAAGGGGTAGTTCAATAGACAGTAGACAATAGACAATAGGTGCAGGAGTGGGCCATTCAGCCCTTCGAGCCAGCACCGCCATTCACTGTGATCATGGCTGATCATCCACAATCAGTACCCCGTTCCTGCCTTCTCCCCATATCCCCTGACTACGCTATCTTTAAGAGCTCTATCTAGCTCTCTCTTAAAAGCATGCAGAGAATTGGCCTCCACTGCCTTCCTTTGCTCAACTGTTCTGTGTTCGATATTCCAAAGTCTGATGAGGTTCACCATGACTAAAGGAAGTGAGAATTATTGCAGCAGAATGGTGTGGGAAAATCAATTGTCGCTGCATTACACCTATCCTGGATAGTGAGGCTTTAATGAGCGCAGTGCAAAACACAAAATGTTTTATTCTGTAGGAAGAAGGTGAAGAAGGGCCCTGACCCCAAAAGTTACCAATTCCTTCTCTCCAGAGATGCTGCCTCACCCGCGGAGTTGCTCCAGCATTTTGCGTCGATCTTCCTTTCTATTACACATGGACAGGTAACGTTTCTGGTCAGGATTCGTCGACATGCTGACAGAAAAAAAACGGGTTGCGCTTAATGCCCAGATCTTGCACAAACTTGAATCCATCTTATTATCCACCCAAGACAGACACAAAATGCGGGGGTAACTCAGCGGGACAGGCAGCAACTTTGGAGGGATAGAATGGGTGATGTTTCAGGTCGAGACCCTTCTTCAGATACTCCCTACCTCACTCAATTACATACTTGCAATCTCTCCATCTCTGATACTCACTTAGTGTGATTCTTTCTTCACTCACGGTGCCCATCTGATCAGTAGCAGTGCATTCATCCAGTATTTCGCTCGGTACCAATGTGCACAACACTTGCCTCTGGTGCTAGTTTGTGTGCATGTGTCACATGTGTGGGGGCAATAAGTCGTTTGAATGCCACTGTGTAGAAAGGAACTGCAGATGCTGGTCGAAACTGAAGATAGACACATAAAGCTGGAGTAGCTCAGCGGGACAGGCATCATCTCTGGACAAGAGGAATAGGGGAACGGATGTAGTCGGATGAGGTTGGAGGAGGTGCAAGTGAACCTCTACCTCACCTGAAAGGACTGTCGGGGTCCCTGGACAGAGTCGAGGGAGGAGCTATAGGGGCAGGTGTTGCATCACCTAGACTGTGGAATAGCATCCCGCTCCTCATCAGAACTGCCCCCACCATCGACTCCTTTAAGTCACGACTCAAAACCCATTTCTACTCCTTAGCGTTTTTGAGCCCCTCTGAGGGGACGTTGTAAATAGTTTATGTATGTCTGTCTACCATTGTATGTATTAAATTAGTACCTGCACTGATGTGAAGCACTTTGGTCAACGTGAGTTGTTTTTAAATGTGCTATACAAATAAATTTATTATTATTATTATTATTATTATTATTATCTCTCCCCCTCTCCTTCCCCTCCCCTGTCTCCACCTCCTTCCCCCCCTCTCTCACCCCCCCCCCCCCCCCCCGTGTGTGCGAGTGGTTAGTGTGCATGTGAAGCCGCAGCAGCCCACCCCCCATCCCCTCCCCTCCCCCCCCCCACCAACAAACACGCGTTGGGGAAACAGACCCAACGGGTCTGCACTTGGTCTAGTTATTATTATTATTATTATTATTATTATTATTATTATTATTATTATTAATATTATTATTAATATAATTATTAATATTATTATTATTATCTCCGGCGTTTGCAGGGGAAGGTATGCGGGAGTGGGTGGGAAATGACGGGTTGACCAGGGAGCTGCGGAGGGAACTGACTCTGCGGAAGGCGGAATGGGGTGGGGATGGGAAGATGTGGCTAGTGGTGGGATCTTGTTGGATACCTGCTCCTTTCTTCCAGAGATGCTGAGTTACTCCAGCTTTTTGTGCCTATCTTCCCTTTTATTACACCAAAGGTTGAAACACGATTGTTGGATTCTAACGAGGTCGGCAGAGTTGTGCCAGAGTTTAGCTTCAGTTTCGTCAGACATGGCTCAGGGATACAGTGTGGGAATGAGAAATCCAACACTACTATAATCCGAGATGCCTTTGGAGTACATGGATAACTCCTACTGTTGTCGGAGTAATGGAGATGTGTTCTGAACTCCATCTGACCTATCCCTACAATGGAGCCTTTCTCGACTAATTTGGCCAATTTTTCCCGAATCTTCGAATCATTTCTGCACTTACGTCATGCCAAGCAAGATAGAAATGTTTAAGTATGTAAGAGTAGCCATATTAAAAAATCAGCGCTTGAAATTACCGCAGTCCTGTGAGTGGTGAGAGATTGATAGCGTTCTGTAAATAATGATTGAAATTGCACTCTCTCCGAGGTTAATGGATGAAGCAGATTTTCTAACTTTCCAACTAAAGAAGAAGCACATTGTTAGGGTTATGTTGGAGCCAGCTTGGCTCAGATTGCCTTTTGTTTTATATGGCATCTGGCTTTGGGAACCTTGGTGCTGTCATTAGATTTAAAAATAAAACTCACCATCTCAGCAATAACAAGGATGTTCTCAGCTGCGGTAATGACTTACATTGGAAAAGCAGAGCCCTAGTTCTGCCTGACCTTAGCTGAAAATCCAGTGATCTGCCAGGCGCTCTGATGAAAAAGTTTAATTACTTTAGTAGATTAATGAAAATCCATGTAGAAAGCAGGGGAAGAGATGGTTGCAGCAAAGGATTTCACCGAGCTATGGATGAGATGGATTTCAACTTTTCTCTTGTTTGGTCATTAAGTTGCAATGAAACTTGAATGTTAATTTACAATTAAACCTGAGAACATGATTGTTTTGGAGAAACTCAGCGGGTGAGGAAGCTTCTATGGAGCGAAGGAAATAGGCAACGTTTCGGGTCGACACCAGCGTGGATGGGCTAGCAAGAAATCACCAGCTACAAGAGGAAAAACTTATCCTGGTGTCCTGAAAAACTATTTATTCAATTCAATTCAATTCAATTCAATCACACAGTTCATCTTCTGTTCTTATTCCTTGACCAGGAAAAGTCTTTGGCATTTGCTTGGGAGTGGACACAAGATTTGAGTGTACTTAATTTGAGACGGTCTAGATTTAGTTGAAACCTGAGGAGCTTTTTGTTTCACTCAGCGAGTAGTGGGTATCTGGAACGAGCTGCCAGAGGAGGCAATTGAGACAGGTACTATAACAAGCATTTAAGCAACACTTGGGCAGATACAAGAATAGGGAAGATTTACAGACATATGGGTCAAATACAGGTAAATGGGACCAGCCTAGGCATCTTGGTCAGAATTGACAAGTTGGGCAGAAGGACCTGTGTCTGTGCTGTAAGACTATGACTCTTTTAGTACTCTATAAATTAACAGAAAACTATACAGCTTGGTGTGTAAAACAAATACCTTAGAGTTTTGTTTCAATTGCTGCTATTTTGAAGGATGTCAGTGGTTGGCAATAAAAGATCTTCTACTTTTCAAAACCAATGTTGTTGTCAAAGATATTTTGATGAACTGCTCTCTCTTCTGCTCCAGAGAGCAACCTTAACTTCAGAAGAACATCTATCTATTGAAGGTACACAAAAATGCTGGAGAAACTCAGTGGGTGCAGCAGCATCTATGGAGCGAAGGAAATAGGCGATGTACCTTTAATCTTCCAGCATTCGTTTTTATCATTTAAAAATAAATTGGATAGTTATATGGACGGGAAGGGAATGGAAGGTTATGGTCTGATCGCAGGTATATGGGACTAGGGGAGAATATGTGTTTGGCATGGACTAGAAGGGTCGAGACGGCCTGTTTCCGTGCTGTAATTGTTATATGGTTATATGGTTATTATATCTGCAGTTCATTCTTGAACATCTATCTATTGAACGTTTTTTTGCCTATTAAGCTGGCTTTTAATAACCTGTTCTCTTCTTGAGTGTTGGTGAGGGACTTGTTTTGTTCTGCATGCATAGACCAGTGGAAAGATGAAGAGGAAAAGGGGCAATATTAGGGGCGGCACAGTAGCGCAGTTGTAGAGTTGCTGCCTCACAGCGCCAGAGACCCGGGTTCGATCCTGGCTACGAGTGCTGTCTGTACATAGTTTGTACGTTCTCCCCCCCGTGACTGTGTGGGTTTTCCGCGGGTGATCCAGTTCCCTCCCGCCCCTCCAAAGACGCACAGGTTTGGCTTCTAGTGTGGGGAGCGCTGGTCGGGCATGGACTCGGTGGGCCGAATGGCCTGTTTCCACGCTGAATCTCTAAACCAGACTGAAATCAAAACTAATATAACCCAAGGCACACAAAATTGCTGGGGAAACTCAGCAGGTGCAGCAGAGAGGAAGAATAATGTTTCGGCCCGAAACTCATCGGGTGCAGCAGCATCTATGGAGCGAAGGAAATAGGCAACGTTTCGGCACGAAACGTTGCCTATTTCCTTCGCTCCATAGATGCTGCTGCACCCGATGAGTTTCTCCAGCATTTTTGTGCACCTTCGATTTTCCAGCATATGCAGTTCCTTCTTAAACACTAGTGCAACCCATGCTGGAACAAAAGTAGATTAATAAACACCATGGAAAGGTCCCTATGAAAGTATGAGCAAAAATAACTTGATGTTAAAATAAAATACGCAGGAGTACCACTAAGCAACTGTTAACAGTGTTCGCATATTTTAGTGGTGGGCTTAGTCCTTTGTAGTCGCAATACTAAATTCTGTTCCTACTCCTGGTCTGGACTGCTGCCGCTCCATAATGACCCTTATCTCTGTATTTAATCTCTAGCAGTCTCTCTAGCTTTGCTAAATGAGTTGGACAATGTCCAATCCATTATGAAGGCTGCCTCAGTTGGCCCCAGCTACACTTAAAAGTTTGAATAATGAAGTTGGGCAAGTGCCAGTCTGTAATAAAACCATCCTCTCTAGGCCCCATCCACTTCCTCTTACAGTTTCTCAACAGCTCCATTGAATGAGATGAACATGCTACTCCCTTTGTGTCGGAAGGAACTGCAGATGCTGGTTTAAACCCGAAGATAGACTCAAAAAGCTGGAGTAACTCAGCGGGACAAGCAGCGTCTCTGGAGAGTAGGAATAGGTGATGTTTCGGGTCGAGTCCCTTCATCCCGACCTACCGATTCTCTTTCCCTCCATCTCTGAAGCAAATAGACAGAATAACCATATAACCATATAACAATTACAGCACGGAAACTGGCCATCTCGGCCCTACAAGTCCGTGCCGAACAACTTTTTTTCCCCTTAGTCCCACCTGCCTGCACTCATACCATAACCCTCCATTCCCTTCTCATCCATATGCCTATCCAATTTATTTTTAAATGATACCAATGAACCTGCCTCCGCCACTTCCACTGGAAGCTCATTCCACACCGCTACCACTCTCTGAGTAAATAAGTTTAGTTTAGACAGACACAAAATGCTGGAGTAACTCAGCGGGTCAGGCAGCACCTCTGGAGAAAAGGTTCGTTCATCAGTTCATAAGTGATGGGAGCAGAATTAGGCCATTAGTTTAGTTTGGAGATACAGCATGGAAACAGGCCCTTCAGCCCCCTGAGTCCTCACCAGCTGACGATCTCTGTTACACTACCACTATCCTACACACTGGGGACAAAGTCCAATTTTTTATCAAAGCCAATTAACCTTCAAACCTGTACGTGTTTTAGAGTGTGGGAGGGAACCGGAGGACCCGAAGAAAACCCACCCGGTCACGGGGAGAACGTACCATCTCCGTACTGTCAGTACCCGCAGTCAGGATCAAACCTGGGTCTCTAACGCTGTAAGGCAGCAACTCTACCGCTGCGCCACTGTGCCCAATAAATCGATACTGCACCACCCTTTAAGATTCTATCGCAGTCGCTGCCTCAAAAAGGCTGGCAGTATCATCAAAGACCCACACCATCCTGGCCACACACTCATCTCCCTGCTACCTTCAGGTAGAAGGTACAGGAGTCTGAAGACTGCAACGACCAGGTTCAGGAATAGCTACTTCCCCACAACCATCAGGCTATTAAACCTGGCTCGGACAAAACTATGAACATTAATAGCCCATTATCTGTTATTTGCACTTTATTTATTCATGTGTGTATATATTTATATAATGGTATATGGACACGCTGATCTGTTTTGTAGTCAATGCCTACTATGTTCTGTTGTGCTGAAGCAAAGCAGGAATTTCATTGTCCTATACAGGGACACATGACAATAAACTCACTTGAACTTGAACTTGCTTGATCCAATAACCTGTCATCACCAGCCCAGTCAAGGTACCAAGTGCTGTAACTCTGTCTGTTTCTCCACAGATGCTAACTAACCTGCTGTGAATTTCTGACAATTTTGTGCTATCATTTTTGAGTTTGCAACGTTCCTTTCATCAGCTCTCAAAATGTAACTTGTATATTGATCTAATTAAAAGAGCCAATGATCGCTCATTGAGACTAAATGAAGATAAAGGGCAAAAAGGTCTAATGAACATAGATTATCGCAGAGCTGCTGAGCGAAGTAGCGGAAAGATAATTAGCCTCAATGAAAAAGACCCAGTAAAGTCAAAATGCCCCAGGAATGTTTCATTTGTCCATTCGATATGAGGAGAATAGTTAATTATTCCGCAGTGTCACCCCATCAACCTGATGAGTAAAAGCACGGAGAAAGAGGAAAGAAATTAGAAGTTTAACCATTCTCATTTGCCATCGTTGACTGCAGGATCTATTATTTTATTCATGGTTTCAGTTTAAGATTAATGAGACCGACCCTAGTTGACATTTGCAAATGAAGCGTCAATGTGTAAAGAAAGAATGAACTGTCGTTTAAAGACACTTATTGCAGCTTGAAGCACTCCACATCCATTGAACTCACAAGTGACTAGGCAATCTGCAGCGGAGGCATTGTGTTCTGGTACGAGCCTTAGCCTTTTAGACTTTAGAGATACAGTGCAGAAACAGGCCCTTCGGCCCACTGACTCCATGCCGACCAGCGATCCCTGTACACCAGTACTATCTTACACATAAAGGGGCCTGTCCCACTTGGGCGACCTAATCCGCGAGTTCTGGCAAGTTTGCCCTCGACTCATATTCGCAGCATGGCCGACACGAGGTCGTAGGAGGTCTTTGTAACTCTCCTTCATGCTCGAGAGTGGTCTCCGCGTACTCGAGGCCTCAGCTAAGTCGCAGCGTTTTTTTTCAATATGTTAAAAAATGACAGAGTAAAAAAAGGTTGCCATGGAAAATATCGATACTTTTTTCACTCATAGGTATAGTCGCAGTAGGTCGGCATGTTAGTCGTAGGTAATCAAGGGTAGTCCCCAGAGCTCTATCTAACTCTCGCTTAAATCCATCCAGTGATTTGGCCTCCACTGCCCTCTGTGGCAGGGAATTCCTTAAATTCACAACTCTCTGGGTGAAAAAGTTGTTTCTAACCTCAGTCTTAAATGACCTCCCCTTTATTCTAAGACTAATGGCCCCTGGCCATTAAAATGTCACTGCTGGGGAAATGGAGACACAGGAGATCGCAGGTGATGGAATCTTTAGCAAAAACCAAACTGCTAGTGAAGAAAGATCCTGACCCGAAACATCATAGAGTCATACAGCGTGGAAACGGATCCTTCAACACAACTTGCCCACACCGGCCAACATGCCGCATCTGCACTCGTCCCAACTGCCTTCCTTGGCCCATATCCCTCTAACCCATCCTATCCATGTACCTGTCTAAATGTTTCTTAAACATTGCGATAGTCCCTGCCTCAACTACCTCCTCTGGCTGCTCGTTCCATAGACCCACCACCCTTTGTGTGGAAAAGCTACCCCTCAAGTTCCCATCAAATCTTTCCCCCCCTTCACTTTAAATCCATGTCCTCTGGTTCTCGAATCCGCTGCCAGGGGTGGTGGTGGAAGCAGATACGATAGTGGCACAAGGGAGACACAAAAAGCTGGGGTAACTCAGCGGGGCAGGCAGCATCTCCGGAGAGAAGGAATGGGTGGCGTTTCGGGCCGAGACCCTTCTTCAGAACAGTCCGGGGGAAGGGAAACGAGGGATATTGACGATGATGTGGAGAGATAAAGAACAAAGGAATGAAAGATATTCAAACAAGTAACAATGATGAAGGAAACAGGCCATGTTTTAGCAGTTTGTTGGGTGAAAACGAGAAGCTGGTGAAATTGAGTGCAGGATAGAAATCGGTGGTGAAGTTAATGAAGTCCATGAGTTCTACACAGTTCTACCATGTCCTTCCATTTCCCTGAACTTCAATGTGCCTATCTAAAAGCTTCTTAAATGCCACTATGGTACCTGCTTGCACCACCACCCCCGAACATCCATGGATGTTCGGGGATGGTGGTGGAAGCAGGTACCATAGTGGCATTTAAGAAGCTTTTAGATAGGCACATTGAAGTCCAGGGAAATGGAAGGACATGGTTCACGAGGAGGCAGATGAGAATAATTTGTCTTGGCCTCATGTTTGGCCCCGACATTGTGGTCGACGTTCCATGCTTATAAAATCACCAGCGTGGACCATGGTAGTGGTTTCAGGGTTAAAGACTGGATCTTTCTTGAACTGATGTGCGCAAATCACTTGAACTTAGCTGCCCTCACGTCGCAGCGGCCACCTCCTGAGATTGCATTGCCAACTTGGTAATTATCCTGCCGCGAGAAACTTTGATGAGAAATCAAAGGAAGAATTCGGAACTTTATAACACTGTCACTGTTCCAGACTTTGTCACCGAAAGACGTAGGTATCAGGACTCACTGGGGTGGTCCGTGTATCCTTGATGTACTGTGGCTGTGTGTGTGTATCGGCGCCGAGCCCAGCTTGCCGTTCTCCTGTAATTGAGCAGGATATAGACACAAAAAGCTGGAGTATCTCAGCGGGTCACACAGCATCTCTGGTGAAAAGGAATAGGGACGATTCGGGTCGAGACCCTTCTTCAGTTTTTTGTGTCTATCTTCAGTTTACTCCAGCTTTCGTGTTTATCTTTGGTCTCTCAAGAGATGATGTCTGACCCGCTGAGTTACTCCAGCTTTTTGTGTCTACTGTTTCTCCAGAGATGCTGTCTGACCCATAGAAACATAGAAACATAGAAAATAGATGCAGGAGGAGGCGATTTGGCTCTTCGAGCCAGCACCGCCATTCATTGTGATCATGGCTGATCGTCCCCTATCAATAACCCGTGCCTGCCTTATCCCCCCCCCATATCCCTTGACTCCACTAGCCCCTAGAGCTCTATCTAACTCTCTCTTAAATCCATCCAGTGACTTGGCCTCCACTGCCCTCTGTGGCAGGGAATTCCATAAATTCACAACCCTCTGGGTGAGTTGAGTTACTCTAGCTTTTTGTGTCTATCTTCGGTTTAAACCAGCATCCGCAGATCCTTCCTACACATGTAACACAGAGCCGCCATATTTGGTCATCTTTCTGCTGTTTCCATGGCAACGTAATATTCTGATATACACCACAGCAATTGGATCTAATGTCTCTCATCACCGCCTTTCCATGTTACAGTGGCATCATTTTTCATAATAACCATTTTATTATAACATTGTGGACAGTTTACACCCCACACAGAAAGAATGCAATCTTACCTTCAGAATGAAAGTTTAAAGAAGACAGATTGCACAGTCATTGTCTACTTGGTGTTTATCAGAGTCTGAAGAAAGATCCCAACCCGAAACGTCACCTATTCCTTTTCTCCTGAGATGCTGCCTGACCCGCTGAGTCACTCCAGCATTTTGTGTCTATCTTCGGCAGGGCCGGATTAAGACCCATAGATGCCCTAATCACTTAAAAAAAAAATTGGTGCCCCCATGTATATGTAATTCAAAATATAAACAAAAATAAACCATAACATAATTTTGTATTTTTCAAAATGAAACAAGACTAACGGTAAGATGGAAAATAATGTTTATTTTTGTACACTTCCACTTTATTTATATTTGAAAAGTTTTCTCCTACTTTTTTTAATTGCAAAGTCTTTGATCAGATCCTCAAAATTAATCTTACGTAACACATCTGCTTCTATGCTTAGTAGAGATAAGGCATCCAGCCTGCCTTGTTGCATGGTTGTTCTGATGGGATTTTTAATATACTTCAACTGAGGAAATGAACGCTCAGCTGAGCAATTTGTGACCATTAATGTTAATATTCTTTGGTGTAAACCAGCATCCGTAGTTCGTTCCTACACGTGTTTATCAGAGTTTTTGGGAGTAAAATGTAGTTTCTACATTTGCCTGACGTTTCAGCCATGACTCTGTCAACTATGTCTATGTCATAGCTTAAAGAAACATGAATTGATTGGAAAATGCATTGAAATATGCCACATAGATTCTTCAGGTTCGTCTATTATTATGTATAGGAATGCCGTTTTAGCTGTTGAGTTTTGTTTAGAGATACAGCATGGAAACAGGCCCTCAGACAGCTCCCGTAGTCAGGATCGAACCTGGGTCCCCTGGCACTGAGAGGCAGCAACTCTACTCCTGCACCCACTGTTCTCAGTCATGAAGATTCCTCGCCAACTTGTTTAAGAAGGAACTGCAGATGCTGGAAAATCAAAGGTACACAAAAAAGCTGGAGAAGTTCAGTGGGTGCAGCAGCATCTATGGAGCGAAGGAAATAGGCAACGTTTCGGGTTGAAACCCTTCTTCAGACCTCACCAACTTGTTCCTCTTTGGAATGAGAGAGGGGTGACGTGTTTCCATAGTATATTCATCGCTGAAAATGTGATAATTTTACTGACTAATGTTCTTCATTGCCCTCTCAGGATTCTGAAATAAAGGCGGGATGGGTCAAATAATCAGGTCAGATATTTTGAGAAATGTTTTCATCACAGGCTGGGAATGTAGAATTTTCCACCCGAGGACTGATGTTGAATTTATTCAACACTATTGATGGAATTGTTCTGGTTGCAAAAGGTATCAAGGGACATGGAAAGTGCAGTTGAGATATTGATTAGCCTTGACGTTACTGAACAGCAAAGTAAGCTTGATGTTATGGCCTGTTTCTGAACCCCTGTCTTGTGCTCTTCCATTAACAGAGAATTCAAGAACTGGCACCTCTTCTGAAAGTTGAATGACGTCAAAGTATTGCAGAAGATCACCTCACACCAAGGTTGCCACTAAGTTATGCATGAAAATATCTCTGACTTGATATATGCAGAATCACATGGGATTTTAAATGGGCTGGTGTTGTGGTCTGGTATAGCAGACTTATGCCCCTGTCCCACTTAGGAAACCTGAACGGAAACCTCTGGAGACTTTGCGCCCCACCCAAGGTTTCTGTGCGGTTCCCGGAGGTTCCTGGAGGTTTTTGTCAGTCTCCCTACCTGCTTCCACTACCTGCAACCTCCAGCAACCACCTGCAACTTCCGGTTTCGAAACGTTGCCTATCTCCTTCGCTCCATAGATGCTGCTGCACCTGCTGAGTTTCTCCAGCATATTTGTGTACCTTCGATTTTCCAGCATCTGCAGTTCCTTCTTAAACAATCCATTAAAACTAGTCTCTGGCAGTTGCCCAAATAGTCGCCTAAGTGGGACAGGCCCATTACGCTGTGAACTGACCCTCAGTTTGGGACTGTGGTACCCATTCCGAATCCGACCTTCCTGTCCTGGGCCTCCTCCATGGCCAGAGTGAGGACCACCGTAAATTGGAGGAGCAGCACCCCGTATTTCGCTTGGGCAGTTTGCACCCCAGCGGTATGAACATTGACTTCTCTAATTTCAGGTAGTCCCTGCTTTCTCCTCCCCTTCTCAGTTCTCCCTCAACCCACTGTTTCCGCCTTTTCCTTTCTTCTTCCCGCCCCATCCGCCCTCACATCAGTCTGAAGAAGGGTCTCAAAACGTTGCCTATTTCCTTCGCTCCTTAGATGCTGCCTCACCTGCTGAGTTTCTCCAGCATTTTTGTCTACCCTCAGTCTGGGACTGATTATCAGCAACTAGTGGCCAGGAATGAGGTTGGCATGCAGACACAAAGAACTGCAGATGCTGGTTAATAATACACAAAAGGACACAAAGGCTCCCGTCTGAAGAAGGGTCTCGACCCGAAACGTCACCTATTCCTTTTCTCCGAAGATGCCGCCTGTCACGCTGAGTTACTCCGGCACTTTGTGTTTGCCTTCGGCTGAAACCAGCATCTGCAGTTCCTCCTCTACACGCAATGTATCGAGTGCCCTCAGAAGGAAAGGGAATTTTTCAAAACATTCCTGTGATCCAGAGCATCGATGTCACAGTCACTTTTAGCAAAACATAGCACAGAGATTTGGCACATCGTCTCAACTTGCATAAATGATATTTAAAAGCAGTGGTGCCGCATGAATTAGCTTGGATGTTGCTCAGCTGGGAGTACACTTCACTCAGATAACAAAGAATGAAACGTCATCCAGGCCTTTGTTCCTCCTCAATTATCCTTGGCTTTGGAAAATGTAATCTTTATGTAAGAATTCCATCGCCATGGTCGTGACAGAGAAATGAATGTCTTCGTAAACACAAAACCCGTTCAAGCATCAATCAACATTCTCCATTTGCTGTCTCTCTGAGATCTTTCTCTTGTAAACCGTGTGCTCATTCTCCTGCTCTCCTCTCTCTCTACATCCATATAACCATATAACCATATAACCATATAACCATATAACAATTACAGCACGGAAACAGGCCATCTCGGCCCTTCTAGTCCGTGCCGAACACTTATTCTCCCCTAGTCCCATCTACCTGCACTCAGACCATAACCCTCCATTCCTTTCCCATCCATATACCTATCCAATTTATTTTTAAATGATAAAATCGAACCTGCCTCCACCACTTCCACTGAAAGCTCATTCCACACAGCTACCACTCTCTGAGTAAAGAAGTTCCCCCTCATGTTACCCCTAAACTTCTGTCCCTTAATTCTCAAGTCATGTCCTCTTGTTTGAATCTTCCCTACTCTCAATGGGAAAAGCTTATCCACGTCAACTCTGTCTATCCCTCTTATCATTTTAAAGACCTCTATCAAGTCCCCCCTTAACCTTCTGCGCTCCAAAGAATAAAGACCTAACTTGTTCAACCTTTCTCTGAAACTTAGTTGCTGAAGCCCAGGCAACATTCTAGTAAATCTCCTCCGTGACTCTGTCGCCAGTCACAGGTCCAAAGTAATCTTTAAACTCAATGATGATACCACTGTCATAGTCACAGAGTCATACGGCGTGGAAACTTCGGCCCAACTTGCCCAGCAGTCCCATCTTCACTCGTCCCACCTGCCTCTAAACCCCTCTAAACCTGCTCTGTCCATGTACCTGTCTAATTGCTTCTTAAATGTTGTGATAGTCCCAGCCTCAACTACCTCCTCGGCAGCTCGTTCCATACACCCACCACCCTTTGTGTGAAAAAGTTACCCCTCAGATTCCTATCAAACCTTTCCCTCTTCAGCTTGAACTAGGGTCGCCAACTTTCTCATTCCCAAATAAGGAACAAAGCGTCAAAATACGGGACAAAATCCCGACGGCAATTCGTTGTCCGACTTGGCCGTGGCTGGGTGAATGATGATTGGCCCGGGTGCTGGACTGCACACAAAGCCCAGCCGGCGGGCCAGCTGAGGAGTTTTGGCCCCGGAACCCCAACCAACTCATGAACCGATGGTCGGCGGGGGGTGGTGAGGTTGGCGGTAAGCGAAGGTCCGAAGGTCGGACAGCTGGCCGGCCCATGGGCGAGGAGCTGCTGCTGCACTCCATGGGCTGCACTACGTCGGGACGGGTGAGGCGGGGCCGGAAGCGGCGCTCCAACCCGACAGTCCCCTCGACCCGAGTTGCAGCAGTCAAATACGGGACAAGGGCGGTCCCGTATGGGACAAACCAATTTAGCCCAATATACGGGATGTCCCGGCTATTACGGGACAGTTGGCAACCCTAGCTTGATCCTGTGCCCTCTAGTTCCTGATTCCCCTACTCTGGACAAGAGATTCTGTGCGTCTGCCCGATATACTTCCTTTGATGTCTGAGGAGTTTCAGCATGTGGCTTGGTATTGAACTCTATTGAACCTCTGAAGGTGTATGCGGGAGAGCAGACTGAATGATTGCATTGTGGCCTGGCCCAGTAATTCGAAGGCTCAAGATGAAATGTGGCTTGAGAAGGTAATGGACATTGCCCGGTCCGTCATGGGACTTGATCTCCTCACCATAGAAGGGATCTACTGGAAGCACAAGACAGGGGTCCACAACATCCATTCAATCTCTTGTTTACAAAGAATCCATCTACCTCTTCCTTCACAATTTTCAAAGACTTTCCTTTGACTGCCCTATGACAGAGAGTTTCATAGCTGTCCAGAGGTCCACTGTTGTCCACAGTGGCACAGCGGTAGAATTGCTGCCTTACAGCGCCAGAGACCCGGGTTCGATCCTGACCTCGGGCGCTGTCTGAACGGAGTTTGCACGTTTTCCCCGTGACCTGCGTGGGTTTTCCCCGGGCGCTCCGGTTACCTCCCACACTCCAAAGACGTACAGGTTTGTAGGTTAATTGGCTTTGGTATAAGTGTATATTGTCCATCGAGTGTGTAGAATAGTGTTAATGTGCGGGGAGCGTTGGCCGGCACAGACTCGGTGGGCCGAAGGGCCTGTTTTCGCTCTGTATATCTAAACTAAACTGAGAGAAAAAAAATAATCTCATCTCCATCTTTTTAATCAATGCCCCTTGTTCTACATTCTTCCATTAGGAGAAACATCCTCCTCACATCCACCCTACAAAGACCTCACAGGATGTTTCAATTTGTCTTCACTTATACAGCATTTTTCAAGATGTCAGGATGTCCTACAGCACTTTACCTCCAGAGAATAGTTTCTCTAATGTGGTCACAGTTGTAATGAAAAACGTGACAAGCAATTAGTACAGGAAAAGACCACAAAACACTGACCAATGATCAATTTTATGTGTTGGGAGAGGGGTTAACGTTGCACAGGACACAGGGGAGGGAAAGATCTCCCTGTTTTTTTTACAAAACAGTAGTAGTAGTAGGTTGTAGTAGCAGGCCACACTCAGTCACGACTGACCTTGGGTGATTCACACAGAGAGTGGTGAATCTGTGGAATCATCTGCCACAGATGGTAGTTGAGGCCAGTTCATTGGCTATATTTAAGAGGGAGTTAGAAGTGGCCCTTGTGGCTAAAGGGATCAGGGGGTATGGAGAGAAGGCAGGTATGGGATAGTGAGTTGGATGAGCAGCCATGATCATATTGAATGGCGGTGCCGGCTCGAAGGGAAACCCACATGGTCGCAGTGTGAACGTGCAAACTCCACACGGCCAGCACCTGAGGTCAGGATCGAACCCGGGTCTCTGGTGCTGTGAGGCAGCAGCTCTACCCGCTGTGCCACTGTGCCACCCTCTGAGTTGAATGCAGAAAATAAATTTGCTTGGCCCTTCAAGGCAGCAGTCGACAGAAAATCAGCTTAAAATCTTCCTCTCTCCATCTCCCTTTTCCAGCACGTAATTTTCTATCCTACCTTCAGGTTTAGTTTGATCTTCAGGGTTCCCTCCTTTGGCATTGGCAGCAGCACGTAGGATTATTCCGTTTGGGGAGTCCTACCTTCAGGTTTGTTAGTTTGCTGATCCCCTGCTGTCTCCTCCCACCCTCCAGGGCTTTTGTCCCCAGTCAGTCTAAGAAGGGTTGGCCCGAAACGTTTTCCTAGTTTCCTTCGCTCCAGATGCTGCTGCACCCGCTGAGTTTCTCCAGCTTTTCTGTGTAACCTGGCATTAGTTTAGTTGTGTTTAGTTTAGAGATGGGATGGGAAGATTGCAACCTTCACGTGGTCCGCCCTGTTTCGACGAATGCAATCAACCTGGCGTGCACAATCAAGTAAGATCAAATAGAACAAGTTGTCCTACAACTTTAGGCTGTGCATGCCACACACAAGAAGAAATTTAGAGATGCAGCATAGAAACAGGCCCTTCAGCCCACAAGGACCATCGATCAGCTGTTCACACACTTAGTTCTACCCACCCCCTACATACCAGGGTCAATTTTCTGGTTTCCGACCCACACTCCAAAGACGCACAAGTTTGTAAGTTAATTGACTTTGGTAAAATTGTAAGTGTAGGGTAGTGTTTGTTAGTGTGCGGGGAGCGCAGGTCGGTGCAGACTCAGTGGGCCCAAGGGCCTGTTTCCGCGCTGTATCTCGAATCGAAAGCAAGCTAAACCTACAAACCCGCAAGTCTTTGCGATGTGGGAGGAAACCGGAGCATCTGATGGAAACCGGTGTGAAACCTCCAGCACTTTGTGTCTATTTAGGGGATGGTGGTGTGCCTGACAAACATATCATCAGTGTGAGAGAGGAATTGCACGGGCGGCATGGTGGCGCAGCGGTAGAGGTGCTGCTTTACAGCGCTTACAGTGCCATCGACCCGGGTTCGATCCTGGCTACGGGTGCTGTCTGTACGGAGTTTGTATGTTCTCCTCGGGACCGCGTGGGTTTTCTCCTGGTGCGCCAGACTCCGACTACACTCCAAAGACGTACAGGTTTGTAGGTAAACTGGCTTGGTTTGAAAAAAAATGTTAATAGACAATAGACAATAGACAATAGGTGCAGGAGTAGGCCATTCGGCCCTTCGAGTCAGCAACGCCAGTCAATGTGATCATGGCTGATCATCCACAATCAGTACCCCGTTCCTGCCTTCTCCCCATATCTCCTGACTCCGCTATTTTTAAGAGCCCTATCTAGCTCTCTATTGAAAGTATCCAGAGAACCTGCCTCCACCGCCCTCTGAGGCAGAGAATTCCACAGACTCACCACAGACTCACTAAGATTGTCCCTGGTGCAGGATAGTGTTGATGTGCGGGGATCGCTGGTCAGTGCAGGCTCGGTGGGCCGAAGGGCCTGTTTCCGCGCTGTATCTCTAAACTAAAGTAGACAAAACCTACAAACCCACATGTATGGTGGAAACCGAAGCACCTGAAGGAAACCTGTGCGAAACCTCCAGCACTTTGTGTCTATCTAGGGGTGTGGCTGACGAATGTATCATTGGTAAGCTTAAAAGGAATTGAACACTTGAAGGCGGCATGTTGAGGAGAAAGTCCAGCTGGATATAACAATTCCTGGTCGCTGCTCTGACCCGTCCCACACACAGAAAACAAAGGGGGAGTTTGTTCTGCCTATCTTTTCAATCTCCCACCTGTCTTATTAAAGTTTAACTGAAGGCAGCCGAGCATATCAAACTGCAGTAACTGTAGCTCTGTCCGTTCCAACCTTCGAGAAGAGCCACCCCACACACACAGTGAACAATCTCTGTCGCAGCAAGGGGGTGAATCATCACCCAGCTCTCCTCTCGTAGCCTGAGTCAGAGTTTAACTCAGTTTCACAGGAAAAACGGCAGCATGGAATTAACTATTCACCTCCCGGTCCTACCTTTGTGTCTCTTTACATGTATGTACTTTTTAGACAATAGACAATAGACAATAGGTGCAGCAGTAGGCCATTCGGCCCTTCGAGCCATTCAAGGTGATCATGGTTTCTTTTTATTCCTTCTTCGCTCCCTTTTGAGAGGCACAGCGGCGCGGCAGGTAGTGCTGCTGCCTCACAGCACCAGAGACCCGGGTTCGATCCTGACCTCGTGTGCTGTCTGTACCCATTGCTAACTGACGTCTCATACGCTAAGGGTGAATACCTGATCTTCCAGTCTACCTTGTGTGGCCTTTGCACTTTTTAAAAATCTGCACTTTCCCTGTAGGAATAACACTATCATTTGCACCGTGTGTTTATTTTCTATTTTTACACTTCCTGATGTATTGATGTACAGTATGATTTGCCTAATCGCACCATGCATAACAAAGTTTTTCACTGTGTCGGGGTACAGGGTAGAGTTGCTGCCTCACAGCGCCAGAGACCCGGGTTCCACCCCGACTATGGGTGCTGTCTGTACGGAGTTTGCACGTTCTCCCTGTTTTCCCCCGAGTGTTCTGGCTTCTACCCACAACCCAAAGACGTGCAGGTTTGGAGGTTAATTGGCTTCTGTAAATTGGCTCTGGTGTGTAGGATAGAACAAGTGTACGGAGTGATCGCTGGCCGGCGCAGACTCGGTGGACCGCGCAGTCTAATTCCACGCTGTATCTCTAAACTTAAAACTAAATCTGCAGCTCCTTTTTAATTGCAACCTGCATCGCATTTCACACCAGGAAAATACGCAGCCTCGTCGAATGCAATTTCTACGCCATCATCCATTCAGTACAATTTGCAAATTTACATTCACAGTATCAAGCACACACTCAGTTTCAATGGGCTCTGTATTCAGTGTTGACAATATATCTCGGTATCTATATTTCTTCATTAAGGTATGAAATATTAGAGGCTGCGGAAAAAAAAATCTCAGCAATCACATAAATAACCAGCTATTATAGAGGCTGGTGATTTTATTCCCATTCGTTGCAGCAGCTTTGGGAGCAGACTGCCGTGTGGCAGCAGTAATCCATCACCATTACCATCACTGAAATAGGTTCTGCCACATTACCTTGTAGGGATAATCAATATTTCTGCCTGACCCTAAAGGTCGCTTGGCATTTTAATGCATCCCAATTGACATTTCAGTGCTGGAATAGAAGGCTCCTGTGACCAGCTCCGATGGTGTTTCCATCTGATATTAAACCTTGTCTCTACTGAGTTTGTACGCTATCCCCGTGACCTGCCTGGGTTTTCTCCGAGATCTCTGGTTTCCGTGCCGGTTTGTAGGCTAATTGGCTTGGTTATAAATGCAAAATTTGTCCCGAGAGTATGTATGGTTTCACTCATCAGTCTGAAGAAGGGTCTCAACCCGAAACATCGCCTTCTCTCCATAGATGCTGCCTCACCCGCTGAGTTTCTCCAGCATTTTTGTCTACATTTGTATGGTTTTGATATTTAGTTTCAGCCTCAGTTTCAGTTTGGTTTATTGTCACGTGTGCCGAGGTGACAAGTAATTCGTCTCTTGTGTGCGTGGGATAGTGTTGGTGAGTGGGAGTCGCTGAACAGCACGGGCACGGTGGGCCGAAGGGCCTGTGTCCGCGGCGTGTCTCCAAATTAAACTGAACTAAACTGACATGCAGAGTTGTGTTGGAAGGAACTGCAGATGCTGGTTTAAACCGAAGATAGACACAAAAAGCTGGAGTAACTCAGCGGGACGGACAGCGTCTCTGGAGAAATGGAATGGGTGATGTTTCGCGTCGAGACCCTTCTTCAGACTGAGAGTCAGGGGAAAGGGAAACGGGAGATATAGATGGTGATCTAGAGAGATATAGAACAAATAAATGAAAGATACAAAAATATAACGATGATAAAGGAAACAGGCCATTGTTATCTGTATCTGAAGAAGGGTTTCGACACGAAACATTGCCTATTTCCTTCGCTCCTTAGATGCTGCCTCAACCGCTGAGTTTCTCCAGCAATTTTGTCTAGCATCGTTATCTGTGGGCTAGGTGAAAATGAATTACAGACAATGAAACTCAACAAGACGCCTTTGAAACTAGTACGATTTGGTTGGGGGAGGAACAGAGACAAAGGGACGCAAGGGTCACTTGAATTTATTGTTCAGCTAAATAAAGGAAACTTACTTTTTGTTCTTTCATTCTTCTTCTTTATGTGTTCGTCTCTCACGGATTCACAAGTTCACAAGTTATAGGAGTGGAATTAGGCCGTTCGGCCCATCGAGTCTACTCTGCCATTCAATCTTGCCTGATCTCTGCCTCCTAATCCCATTTTCCTGCCTTCTCCCCATAACCTCAAAATAAAGGGGAGGTCATTTAAGGCTGAGAGTTGTGAATTTATGGAATTCCCTGCCACAGAGGGCAGTGGAGGCCAAGTCACTGGATGGATTTAAGAGAGAGTTAGATAGAGCTCTTGGGGTTAGTGGGGTCAAGGGATATGGGGAGAAGGCAGGCACGGGTTAATGATAGGAGATGATCAGCCATGATCACAATGAATGGCGGTGCTGGCTCGAAGGGCCGAATGGCCTCCTCCTGCACCTATCTTCTATGTTTCTATGTAATCCTTGACATCCGCTCTAACCAAGAATTCGTCTATCTCTGCCTTAAAAATATCCACTGGCTTGGCCTCCAAAGCCCTCTGTGGCAATGAGTTCCACAGATTAACTACCCTCTGACTAAAGAAGCTCCTCCTCACCTCCTTTCTAAAAGAGTGTCCTTTAATATGTTTATGACCTCTGTTTCACGAGTCTCCCTCCAGTAGAAACATCATTTCCACATCCAATCTATGTCTTTCATTATTCTCTCAGTTTCAATGAGGTCCCCCCTCAACCTTCTAAACTCCAGCGAGTACAGGCCCAGTGCTGCCAAACGCTCATCATATGTTAACCCACTCATTCTGAATCATTGGAATCATTCTTGTAAACCTCCTCTGGACCCTCTCCAGAGCCAGCACATCCTTCCTCAGATATGGGGCACTTAACAGATGCATACGATCAACTCTTTACGTAAACGTAAGTCTAGCAGTCTTACTTGATGGCGAGGAAGACACATTTGATCCTTGTTCATATCTGCAGTGAGCGAATCTGCACATCCTCTCATAAAGGCCCTGGCAGCTGCTTTATTTAGGCTTTCGCTGAACATCCGTGATATTTTTCGGAGTCATAAATTAAAGATTTATGTACATTTTGAACAGATTTAAAACCATGCAACAGACCGTCAGATCATAAGACATATGAGCAGAAACAGGCCGTTCGGCCGCTCAAGTCTACACAGTCATTCAGTCACGGCTGATCTATCTTTCCCACTCAACCCCATTCTCCTGCCTTCTCCCCATATTCTTTGACGCCCTCACCCATCAAGAACCTTTCAATCTCCTCTTTAAAAATACACAATGACTTGGTCTCCACAGCCTTTGACTGCACCTAAGTACACGTGACAATAAACCAAACTCAAGCTCACAGCCATCAATTGCAATGAATTCCACAGATTCACCACCCTCTGGCTAAAGAAACTCCTCCTCATCTCCATTCCAAAGGAACCTCCTTTTATTTTGAGGCTGCGCTCTCTTGTTCTGGACTCTCCCAATAGTCGAAACATCCTTTCCATGGCTATTCTATCTAACCTTTTCATTAGCCCTCCAGAACCAGGGGCCACAGTTTAAGAATAAGGAGTAAGCCATTTAGAATGGAGACGAGGAAACACTTTTTTCTCACAGAGAGTGGTGAGTCTGTGGAATTCTGTGCCTCAGAGGGCGGTGGAAGCCGGTTCTCTGGATCCTTTTAAGAGAGAGCTAGATAGGGCTCTTAAAGACAGCGGAGTCAGGGGATATTGGGAGAAGGCAGAAATGGGGTACTGATTGGGGATGAACAGCCATGATCACATTGAATGGCGGTGCTGGCTCGAAGGGCCAAATGGCCTGCTCCTGCACCCATTGCCTATTGTCTATTGTCTATTATCCGAGAGGATTCAATGAGATTCCCGCCTTATCCTTCTCAACTCCAGCGAGTACAGGCTCTGTGCGGTCAAATGCTCTTCATACGTTAACACAATTATTCCCGGGATCATTCTCCTAAAAGACAATGATGTAAGGAAGGCATAGACCAGGGGCAAAAATATGTTGTGCCTTTCAAATATCAAAAGCAAAAGCCGTTTGAGAAAGCTTATAAAAGGTTGCGTTGTAAAAAGTATCACAATTATTTGGGTGGCATGGCGGTAGAATTGCTACCTTACAGCGCCAGAGAGCCGGGTTTGATCCCCGTATATTAATGCCCCTGTCCCACTTAGGAAACCTGAAAGGAAACCTCTGGAGACTTTGCGCCCCACCCAAGGTTTCCGTGCGGTTCCCGGAGGTTTTGGTCAGTCTCCCTACCTGCTTCCACTACCTGCAACCTCCAGCAACCACCTGCAACCTCCGGGAACCGCACGGAAACCTTGGGCGGGGTGCAAAGTCTCCAGAAGGTTCCGTTCAGGTTTCCTAAGTGGGACAGGGGCATTACTCTACGCACGCCAGGAACAATTTTACATTTATACATCTGTACCAAGCCAATTAACCTGCTGAGTTTCACTGTACCTTAATTGGTACACATGACAATAGGCAGACCTTTGAAACTTTGAACCTACAAACCTGTACGTCTTTGGAGTGTGGGAGGACGAAGATCTCGGAGAAAACGCGCGCAGGTTACGAGTGGTGGGCGTGATGCTAGATCTGTGGGCTCTACACGTTACTTGTGTACATTACATGAGCGGGCATGAGGAGGGCGGCACTGGTGGTGCAGCGGCAGAGTTGCTGCCTTACAGCGTTCACAGCGCCAGAGACCCGGGTTCGATCCCGTCTACGGGTGCTGTCTGTATGGATTTTGTACGTTCTCCCCGTGACCACCCACGAGATCTTCGGTATCCTTCCGCACTCCAAAGACGTACAGGTTTGCAGGTTAATTTGCTTGGTATAAATAGAAAATTGTCCCTAGTGTGTGCAGGATAGCGTTAGTGTGCGGGGATCGCTGGTCGGAGCGAACTCGGTGGGCCGAAGGGCGTGTTTCCGTGCTATATCTCTAAACTAAACTAAATTTATTGTGCTTCTCTTACTCTCAAACGAAACAAGACATAAGAGAAACATAAACCTTCAACATGGGAAAAAGAAGGAAACATCAACGTCCTCGAGTTATTCCCAAATCTTGTTTATTAAAGATTATATTGGACTCCTTGACACATGAGCGAGATCCTAGTACATGAAATATGTTGTTGCTTTGTAAAATAAAAGGTGATTCAGGGGTAATTGTTCTGTTGCTGTAATAAACTGTTGACTCTGATGTACAGTGCAGCACGGTGGTGCAGCGGTCTAGTCACTGCCTTACAGTGGCAGAGACCCAGGTTCGATCCTGACTGCGGGTACCGTCTTTATGGAGTTTGTTCGTTCTCCCCGTGACCTGTGTGGGTGCTCCAGTTTCCTCCCACACTCCAAAGACGTGCAGGTTTGTAGGTTAATTGGCTTCGGTTAAAACAAAAGTTGTAAATTGCCCCCCCCCCCCCCCCCCCCCCCCCCCCCCGTGTGTAGGATAGTGTTAGTGTGCAGGAATCGCTGGTCGGCACGGACTCGATGGGCCGAAGAGCCTGATTACATGCTGTACCCCTAAACTAAACTGAACAAAAAATATTTTTACTGAGTCAAGGATTGCTGAGTCGGCTTTCTGTCCCGTTGCGAGAAATTATTAGGAAGGAGATGAGGAGGAATTTCTTTCGTCAGAGGGTGGTGAATCTGTGGAATTCATTGCCACAGACGGCTGGGGAGGCCAAGTTGATGGATATTTTTAAGGCCAAGATTGACAGATTTTTGATTAGTAAGGGTGTATGGGGGGAAGGCAGGAGAATGGGGTTGAGGTAGATCAGCCATGATTGAATGGTGGAGTGGACTTGATGGGCTGAATGGCCTAAATCTGCTCCTAAAACTTATGAACATGAACTTATAAACTAATCTTGGGCGTGAAGGCCTATGATCCCGGCGGCAACACTGAATTGGTATGAATGAGAGTTATTTAGCATTGGCCTTGCATGTACAGGAGTCTGAAAACTGTAACGTCCAGGTTCAGGAACAGCTTTCAGTTTTCAGTAGGTGGCGCTGTCCTGTACGGCTGCCAGTCCTGCAGCTGTCCGTTTCTTTCACTTATTTTTTTATTATTTTTAGTACGTTAAAAGTGTGTAGTCGGGGGGTCTAGTCTTTTTATGTGTGGGAGGTGGTGGGGGGAAGGGGGAAACTGCTTTTCAAGTCCCTACCTGGTCGGAGAGGCTGCCTTCCTCCGAGCAGCACCTTCGACCTGTCCTCGCGGCCTACCAGCGGGTCCTTGAGCGACGTTTCCTGAGGGGACCTGGCCAGAACCTCGGCTTTGGCGGCGGCACAGCGCTGGAGCGCTGTCGCGGAGCGGGCGAAGCCTTGCCTGGGTCGCCGCGCTGGAACTCCAGTATGCTGGGACCGCCGATAGAAACATCGTGGAGCCGTGGTGCTGTGGAGCGGCCAGCTGCGGCGCTGAACTTTACATCCCGGAGCCTGGGATCTCTCGCCGAGATCGCCAGTGCGTGGAGCTTCGTCCGGCGCAGTCTGTTGGCTTGTGAGGCCGCGGTCTCCGGTAGGAGGGCGGCCGTTCCTGGCACCCCAAGCCACTGGGGGTTCTCCCGACGCCGGAGCACCATCATCTGGCGAGAACGGCCGGGAACATCGGGCCCCGTAACGGCGACTGTGGAGGCCTCAATAGGCCCGACTCTGGGTGGACAAGAGGATGGGGACTGGACTTGGTGCCTTCACCCACAGTGGGAACCAGGTGGGGGGATGTTTTTATGTTTTAATGTTAAACTTCTTGAATGCTATGTTGTATTTTTATTAATGTGCTGCAAGGACATCTGAATTTCCCCTGAATAAGGGGATTAATAAAGTAATTCTATCTATCTATCTAGCTTTTTCCCTCCAGCCATCAGGCTATTAAACACAACAATGAATAAGCTCTAAGATCTGAACCGCAAAAGACTATTATTATTGCACAACATTTGTTATTTATTGAACCTTTTATTTTTTTTTCTCTTCCCCCGTTATGTACTATGTTTACATATTCTGTTGTGCTGCAGCAAGTCAGAATTTCATTGTCCCATCTGGGACCCATGACAATAAAACACTCATGACTGACTCTTGACGTTCTGAGAACATTGTTCTTGTATTTATGGTTATACCGAAGGTTTTATATTCAGGCCAAAGTCTTCAAGCATAGAATCTTACATCTTTCTTTCTTGATGCATTTGGATTAACAGGCCACTGGAGTCTCGACTGCATTTGGATCTCCCGATGAGGCATTTGGTGCAGGACACTTCATCAGACTAATGGAAGTTGGAGACGAGGTGACAGTATCGCCAATTACTTGTCTACCTGGGTAGGCTGGATCGCCCAGTTACAAACCAGTTCAGTTCCCCTTCCCATTCTAATAAAGACCATTCTGTCCTGGGCCACCTCCATTGTCAGAGCGAGGCCGCACGCAACTAGACAAACAGCGCATCCTGTTCTGCCCACCGTGTCCGTGCAGACCAGTGATCCCCATACTCCAACGCTATCCTACACACACTCGGGTCAATTTACAATTTCACCAAGCCAATTAGCCTACAACCCTCTACATCTTTGGAGTGCGGGTGGAAACTGGTGCTCCCAGAGAAAACCCACGCAGGTCACGGGGATAACGTACAAACTCTATGGATGGTACCCGCAGTCAGGGTCGAACTGGGGTCTCTGGCACTGTGAGGCTGAAGCTCTACCGCTGTGCCACCGTGCCGCCACTGGAGAAAGTGATGGATATGAGCAATTGTCACTTCAAAGTCGCTGTGAATCCGTGAACCATGTTATTGGATGTGTCATTGCTTCGCACGGAAATGACTTCTCGTGGATTTTCCACTCGTTGCTTCATTTACGCGCGAGAGAAGACCGGAGATCGCGAGAGGAAGTTTGGTTTCTCAGGATGTTCGTTCTCTCTTGGAAAGTCAACCCCTTTGTTGGCTTATTCTGGGCAGGCTCGGTTAATACCAAATAATGGCAGCAGGGCGCCAGGCAAGGTGGCGCAGCGGGTAGAGCTGCTTCATACCAGCTCCAGTTCCATTAGGTTTAAGATAGTTATGGATAGGGACGGAGAGAGTCCACACGTTAAAATACTCAACTGGCATGAGGCCAACTGTGAGGGTATGAGACAAGGCCTCGCTCTGAAGGAACCTACTTTTTTTTTTGCGCCACAGTTGTTGAACTCATGTACGATCGTGCCGATGATCAGTGTGATTTTACTGGACTCTACGCAAAACAAAGCATCGCCCTGAGTGTTGGTTCTCGTGACAATTAAGTAACTATTGAACTATTGAGCTGGAACAGTGTTGAGCCTCAGCAATGGTTCAATGGTTCGATTGTGCTTTTATTTGTCACATGTGCAAAGTGCCAACGCACAATGAAATTATTTTCTTACAAACAGCCCAGTAGAGTAATGCCAAACCCAATCACATCCCCGATTAGCAAATTGTACAGAAATAGTCCGCTCATCCCGCATGCAAGAAGCGCCGCCATGTTTTACCGCCAATTTTCAAAGTCAAGTTCACTCTTTTTTTTTTAACCAAAAATAAACGTAATCGATTATTACAAGAATAATGTGTCATCATCATCGGCAGCGGTCACTCGAAATGTATGACTGTCCTCCCCTCCCCTCTCCATTGGGTCGTCTACTTGTGGGTCTGCAGATGTCTGTAGAGGCCGATCCGCGATCCATGCACCTTGGTGTAACGTGGGCAGTGGGGACTGGCGGTGGTTGGTAGTTGTCGAACTCCCTTCTCTCTCACCTTACGGTGCTGTCGCTTTGTCTCTGCGACACGGCGTAGTTCCGTTTCGCGACATGCAGCTCCTCCCTGCACGGATTTCCTCCAGGAGCGCCTGTCCAGTGCCATGTGCTTCCAGTTGCTCAATGTGATGTGGAATTCCTTCAGACTGTTCTTGATGTTGTCCTTGAAGTGTTTCTTTGGCCCGCCGGGCAGGGGCTCAGAATAATATATACAACACAAAACTACACCAACAATCCTACCACCATAGTACAAAGTAAAACAAATATTCTTAAATATCAAATATGCTGAGTATTAAACAAACTATGTATTAAACAAACAAACAAACTGAGTGTTAAACAAACTTACAGAGTTGACGTGGAAAAGCTTTTCCCACTGAGAGTAGGGAAGGTTCAAACAAGGGGACATGACTTGAGAATTAAGGGACTGAAGTTTAGGGGTAACATGAGGGGGAACTTCTTTAGTCAGAGAGTGGTAGCTGTGTGGAATGAGCTTCCAGTGAAGGTGGTGGAGGCAGGTTCGTTTTTATCATTTAAAATAAATTGGATAGTTATATGGATGGGAAGGGAATGGAGGGTTATGGTCTGAGCGCAGTTATATGGGACTAGGGGAGATTATGTGTTCGGCACGGACTAGAAGGGTCGAGATGGCCTGTTTCCGTGCTGTAATTCGCGTGTTCATTGCAAAAGGATTTGAGTATAGGAGCAGGGAGGTTCTACTGCAGTTGTACAGGGTCTTGGTGAGACCACACCTGGAGTATTGCATACAGTTTTGGTCTCCAAATCTGAGGAAGGACATTATTGCCATAGAGGGAGTGCAGAGACAGTTCACCAGACTGATTCCTGGGATGTCAGGACTGTCTTATGAAGAAAGACTGGATAGACTTGGTTTATACTCTCTAGAATTTAGGAGATTGAGAGGGGATCTTATAGAAACTTACAAAATTCTTAAGGGGTTGGACAGGCTAGATGCAGGAAGATTGTTCCTGATGTTAGGGAAGTCCAGGACAAGGGGTCACAGCTTAAGGATAAGGGGGAGATCCTTTAAAACCGAGATGAGAAGAACTTTTTTCACACAGAGAGTGGTGAATCTCTGGAACTCTCTGCCCCAGAGGGTAGTCGAGGCCAGTTCATTGGCTATATTTAAGAGGGAGTTAGATGTGGCCCTTGTGGCTAAGGGGATCAGAGGGTATGGAGAGAGGCAGGTACGGGATACTGAGTTGGATGATCAGCCATGATCATATTGAATGGCGGTGCAGGCTCGAAGGGCCGAATGGCCTACTCCTGCACCTAATTTCTATGTTTCTATGTTTCTAATTGTTATATGGTTATATGTTACAATCCTTGTCAAGGATACATTCAGCGCGTAGTCAAGTGGTCCCGGGAATCCCCCAGGGCGCCCGCCTCTCTAGTACCATCTGGGCGCTGACGTAACCCCAGAAATGAGGCAGGCAGCCGGCTCGGGTAGAGCCCTCTTCCGCCTGGTGCCGTGACTCGCAGATGGATAGCCAGCTTGGCCAGGCCCAGGAGCAACCCAAGCAGGACATCTTCAGCTCTACCCTCTCCCCCACGCACAGGGTGTCCAAAGATGAGGATGGTGGGTGTGAAGTGCAGCTAGAAGGCAAAGGAGCAGCCCCTTATAGATGCCAGCTGATTTACATCGGTGAGACTAAGCAGAGGTTGGGCGATCGTTTCGCCGAACACCTCCGCTCAGTCCGCAAGAACCTACCTGAACTCCCGGTGGCTCAGCACTTCAACTCCCCCTCCCATTCCCAATCCGACCTCCCTGTCCTGGGTCTCCTCCATTGCCAGAGTGAGCAACACCGGAAATTGGAGGAACAGCACCTCATATTCCGCCTGGGTTGCCTGCGTCCGGTGGGCATGAACATTGAATTCTCCCAATTTTGCTAGCCCTTGCTGTCTCCTCCCCTTCCTGAACCCTCGAGCTGTCTCCTCCCATTCCCCCGCCCTCGGGCTCCTCCTCCTTTTTTCCTTCCTTCTTCCCCCGACCCCCTATCAGTCTGAAGAAGGATTTCGGCTCGAAACGTCACCTATTTCCTTCGCTCCATAGATGTTGCTGCACCCGTTAAGTTTCTCCAGCATTTTTGTGAGCCCTTTATAGATATTGGAACAGGGGCTGCAGCCTCACACACTCCATGCAGACGTAGACCACAGACTCTTCCAGCCCGCAATAGTCGCAGGCGGCTGGCGAGTCTGTGAACCGCGAGAGAAAAGGTTACAAGGGATTCCTCTATGCTGAACCCTCCACCCTGATGTAGACGGGGGGAATCCCTGCGTAGAGGGGTGGGGGGGGGGGGGGGGGGGGGGGGGGGGGGGGGGGGGGCAGTCCCCTCTTTAGATATTATGAATGGTGCCCACTCCAGGCACTTGGCTCACCGACACCACCCCGACTAGCGATCACCCCGTACGCTAGTTCTATCTGACACAATGGGAACCATTTACAGAAGTCAATTAACCTACATACTAGCACATTTTTGGAGTGTGGGAGGAAACCGGAGGTCCCGGAGAAAACCCACGTGGTCGTAAGCAGAACGTACAAAAACTCCGTACAGACCGCACCCCTAGTCGGGATTGAACCCGGGTCTCTGGCGCTGTGAGGCAGCAACTCTTCTGCTGCGCCACCGTGCTGCACCTAAAGACTTACCAAGAAAAAAACAATGGGGAAAAAATGTTAAATACACGTCTAAAGAGGAAACTGGTTCCAAATGCTCACCATGTTTGCTCTCAGGACGTGGTGTCCCATCTGTACAGTTTGTTCTGTTCTGAAGCAGGTTTCAACTCCGGTTTCGGCCAAGTAGGATCTTTTAAAGGTGTATTGAAGAGAGCTCAGGATGTGTACGTCTCCGTTAGAGTGAAAGGCAAAGCAGGCAAATGTAAGGAAGCTTGGCTGACGAGGGAAATTGAGACGTTAGTCAAAGACAAGGAGGATGCATGGGACAGGTATAGGCAGCTGGGATCAAATGCATCCCTGGAGGAGTTTTGGGAACTAAGGAGCAAACTAAAAGAGGAGGTCAGAAGGGCAAAAAGGGGCCAGGAGATAGGTCTGGGTAGACAATCCCAAAAGATTTTATCATTTACTGACTACAAAAAAAAAACATTAAGACCCAAACTCCATAGATTGGGAAAACTGTCTGAGATTAAACCAAGCAGCAAATTTTTCCCATCGGACTCAATGTCTGACATTCCCTTTGATTTAGCAAGACTGGTATACAGGCACCTCACGTTAATACTAATTGTGACCATGAATTGTTGTAAGGTCTATAGTGACCAATGTCAACAAGCTATCTGTTGTAACCCTCTGATTTATAAGTGACTTCAATTCTACATCAACTAACGGGGCCTTTAATTCCCCTCAGAGAGAAAGACAAGCATTATATAGAACTTTAATAACCCCAGAACAGCACGCAAGGCATTACAGCTAATGAAATGCTTTAGAAATTGCTATTTTAACGTGGGAAATGCCACAATAAATGTCCTGATTATCATTCCCACTAAACCATGTGATAAATGGCCGCAGCATTCATTTCAATGACTTTGACATTAAAATAAGTGCTGGCCAGGACAATTCATAACATAGAGCCCCTGGATCTTTGATCTTCTTTTGAGAACACAGAGATCATTTTGCCGGAAAGATAGATACAAAAAGCTGGAGTAACTCAGTGGGGCAGGCGGCATCTGTGGAGAGAAGGAATGGGTGATGTTTAGGGTCGAGACCCTTCTTCAGACTAATTTGCTGAGTTTTCTTGAAAGATCAGAGGCACAAAGTTTCAATTTTCCTCCCTCCCGATTAATGCCGCCTGAGCGCGCACGGTGGCGCAGCGGTGGTGCTGCTGCCTCACAGCGCCACAGATCCGGGTTCAATCCTGACCACGGGTGCTGTCTGTACGGATGTTTGTACGCCCTCCCTGGGACCGCGTGGGTTTTCTTCAAATGCTCCGGTTTCCCCCTGTTCATTAGCACGGACGTCACGGGTTACGGGACGAAGGTGGAAGAATAAGGTTGAGGGGGAAGGATAGATCAGCCATGCTTGAATGGCGGGAATAGACTTGATGGGCTGAATGGCCTAATTCTGTTCCTAGAAGTAAACAACATGAACTTATGAATATCAGCATTGCCTTTGATGCCTGCGTATAGAGAATGAATAATCAAAAATGTTTGCACTTTCATTGAATTGTTTATGAATTTCCAACATTTTCCCATGGGCTGAGTAGTACCTTTATGACCTTTATTTAATTGTTTGTTATTTGTATCCAACTAATATTGTAGCTAGTGTCTCATTTAATGCTGATTCTTGCTATCCCTGTCATTAAAGAACAATGGAAAATCCTCCCATGACATTAATTAAATTTAAAACTGCAACCACTAGATATTATTCTGAGCTGGATTCAGTTGTTGGACTGAGATACAAACTCGCCTTTACTGTGTGGGATGAATACCAGTTCATCAGACCACCAGCCTGTTGTATTTTAACCCATTTTGATTCCATTAAACTACTCGATCAGCCTTTACCTGCATCTGCCTTTCATAGCACTGGTTAGTTTAGTTTAGTTTAGTTTTAACATTAGTTTAGAGATACAGTGCGGAAACAGGCCCTTCAGCCCACACCGACCAGTGATCCCCCACATTAACACTATCCTACAACACTGGGGGCAATTTTACATTTTACACTCAGCTAATTAACCTGCAAACCTCATATGACCTTGGAGTGTGGGAGGAAACCGAAGATCTCAGGGAAAACCCACGCAGGTCACGGGGAGAGCATACAAACTCCGTACAGACAACCATGGTCAGGATCGAACCCGGGTCTCTGGCGCTGTAAGGCCGTGCTTCTACCACTACGGCACCATTCTCCTGGTGGGACTGGTGCTGGCAGGTGGGACTAGTGTAGCTGGGACATGTTGGCCGGTGTGGGCAAGTTGGGCTGAAGGGCCTGTTTCCACATTGAATCACTCTATGACCCTATGACTGAGAAAAAAGGTTTTGACTGTCTACCTTATCTATTCCTCTCATCATTTTTATCGACTTCCAACTTCCAACATATACTTCTCTCCTGAACCTTCGGCATTCTGGAGGCTGTTGAGGCAGGGACTAGCCCAACATTTAAGAAACAGACAGGTACATGGATAGGACAGGCTTGGAGGGATATGGGCCAAACACACGCAGATGGGCCTAATGTAGCTGGGACATGTTGGGCTGAAGGGCCTGTTCCATGCTATATGACTCCATGACTCCATGATTCAATGGAGAAACCAATCAGAATTTGTCCAACCTTCCTTTGAAGCTAATACCCTGTAAGCAAAGCACAATTCTGGTAAACCTCTTAGAGTCATAGAGCATGGAAACAGCCGGTGTAGGTTCCACATCATCTCCAAAGCCTTCACATCCTTCCTGCAATGGGGTGACTAGAACTGCATGCAATACTCGAAATACAGCTTTCTCAAAGTCCTGCAGAGCTGCAACCTGCCTTCCTAATGCTTATCCTCCTCCCTGACTCGTACCCTCCTCCTCCTTCCTCATTCTCTCCTCCCATCCTTCTCTCCACACTCCATTCCTGTTTTTCCTTCCCACCGTTCCAGCTGCACATTTAACCTTTTCTCCGACCCTCTTGCCATCCTTTCTTCCCGCCCCTCCATCACCCATTCAACCTCACATTTACTCTGCTTAAGCAAGACATGGGGAGGCAGGGTGGCGCAACGGTAGGTTACATGCCTCACAGCGCCAGAGCCCCTGGTTCGATCCCGACTATGGGTGCTGCCTGTACAGAGTTTGTGCGTTCGCCCCATGACCTGCGTGGGTTTTCACCGGGTGCTCCGGTTTCCTCCCACACTCCAAAGACGCGCAGGTTTGCAGCTCAATTGGCTTTGGTAAAAATGTCAAATTGTCCAGCGTGTGTGTAGGATAGTGCAGGATTGCTGGTTGGCATGGACCTGGTGGGCCGAAGGGCCTGTTTCTGCACTGTATCTCTAAACTAAACTAAACTAAACTGAAACTAAACTGGAGCATAAACTTTGAAAATGACAGGGCCTGTTTCCGCACTGTATCTTTAAACGACATAAACAAAATATTATTCCGACGCGTTATATTTTGCATATAAAGCTTGGCTCAATACTAAGCTTGCAGTAGTTACATTCATTTTAGCCTATTTTAGAACAGGATGGGATCGCTGCTAAATATAAAACATATCTTTCACACCTTTCCCTGGTCTTTCAATTGCGGCTACGGTTTCAATATGGATGAATAAGTATGAAAGCACCAGCTCGCCGGTTGCCATGGTCACAATGGGACAGTCCCTTTCATCATCGAGCCTCTCTCTCTACCTGTGTCAGCTGCAGATGTTTTAATAGAAGTGTGATTATGCCTAACAGCTAAGGGGGCAATTCGTTCATTGCACAGATTTAATGGAGTCGCAGACAGACCCAGATCAATATTTCAGACACTCACATCCCAGCTATCCCACACTTCAGGGCTGCCCGTGGTAAGGCCGCATTCGGAGTATTGTGAGCAGTTTTGGCCACCATATCTGAGGAAGGATGTGCTGACTGTGGAGAGGGTTTACACGAATGATCGCATGGAATAAGTATTTAAGAAGGAACTGTAGATGCTGGAAAATCGAAGGTACACGAAAATGCTGGAGAAACTCAGCGGGTACAGCAGCATCTATGGAGCGAAGGAAATAGGCAACGTTTCGGGACGAAACGTTGCCTATTTCCTTCGCTCCATAGATGCTGCTGCACCCGCTGAGTTTCTCCAGCATTTTTGTGTACCAGCATGGAATAAGTAGATCGAACCATGACGAGGGTTTTGTCGGCACTGGGCCTGTACTCGCTGGAGTTTAGTAGAATGAGGTGGGAACCTCATGGAAACCTACAGAATAGTGACAGGCTTGGTTAGAGTGGATGTGGAGAGGATGTTTCCACTAGTGGGAGAGTCAAGGACTGGAGGGCATAGCCTCAGAATTAAAAGGACGTTCTTTTAGGAAGGAGATGAGGAGAAATGTATTTAGTCAGAGGGTGGTGAATCTGTGGAATTCTTTGCCACAGAAGGTTGTGGAGACCAAGTCAGTGGATATATTTAGTCAAGTCAAGAGTGTTTTATTGTCCTATGTCCTGGATGGGACAATGAAATTCTTACTTGCTGCAGCACAACAGAATATGTGAATATGTAAACATTGTATATAAAGGAAAAAAAATATGGACCTCATATCTGAGCAAGGATGTGCTGTCTTTGGAGAGGGTCCAGAGGAGGTTTACGCGAATGATTCCAGGGACGATGGGGTTAATATATGATGAGCGTTTGACGGCACTGGGCCTGTACCCGCTGGAGTTTAGAAACGTACCGAATAGTGATAAGCCTGGATAGAGTGGATGTGGAGAGGATGTTTCCACTAGTGGGAGAGTCTTGGACCAGTGGGCATGGCCTCAGAATGAAAAGACCTACCTTTAGAACGGAGATGAGGAGGAATTTCTTTGGTCAGAGGGTGGTGAATCTGTGGAATCCATTGTCACAGACGGCTGTGGTGCCCACGTCGTTGGACTGAATGAAACGCCATTGTCCTCTCCTCTCCTCTCCTCTCCTCTCCTCTCCTCTCCTCTCCTCTCTTCTCTTCTCTTCTCTTCTCTTCTCTTCTCTTCTCTTCTCTTCTCTTCTCTTCTCTTCTCTCTTCTCTTCTCTTCTCTTCTCTTCTCTTCTCTTCTCTTCTCTTCTCTCCTCTTGAAGTTCTGATTGAGGCGGGTAGCATTCTTAAGGGTCATTGAAACTAATCTCCTCTGCTTCCACTCATCCACCTTTCTTTGCATAGAAAGAAACTGCAGAAACTGGTTTACACCAAGGATAGACACAAAGTGCTGGAGTCAGGTCATCAGGTCAGGCAGCACCTCTGGAGAAAAAAGAACAGGTGGTGCTATGGGCTGAGACCCTTCTTCAGACTGGGAAGTGCACTCTCAATTTCAAGAAGGGTCTCAACCTGTAACATATTCCTTTTCTCCAGAGGTGCTGCCTGCTCTCATTACTTACTCCAGCATTCTATGTCTATCTCCTATTCTTGCATAGCCACATGCCTACCTAAAAGCCTATTAAACGCCATAATTGTATTTTACTCCATCACCGCTCCTGGACGCATGTTCCAGGAACCCACTGCCTTCTGCACATCTCCTTTACCCTTTCTTAATCTCACCTTAAAGGTATGCCTTCTAGTCTATGACATTTCCAGCCTGGGACAAGGTCACTGGTCCAAGACTCTCCCACTAGTGAAAACAATCGATGCCTCTCATAATTTTATATTCATCTATCAACTCTTCCCTCAGCCTCAGACGCTCAGGAGAAAGTCTAAAGTCCCCGCCTCAACTGCCTCCTCTGGCAACTCATCCCTTGCATCCACCAACCTTTGTGTAAAAAAGGTTGCCCCCCCTGTTACATCTTTTCCTGCCTCACCTTAAAATCCCTGATTTTATTTTTGTCAATTGGCTGACTTCATTTATTTGTGAAGGGGAAAGGCTACAACATTGAGCGAGTACAGAGGAGATTTACTAGAATGTTGCCTGGAGTTCAGCAACTAAGTTATAGAGAAAGGTTGAACAAGTTAGGGCTTTATTCTTTGGAGCGCAGAAGGTTAAGGGGGGACTTGATAGAGGTCTTTAAAATGATGAGAGGGATAGACAGAGTTGACGTGGAAAAGCTTTTCCCATTGAGAGTAGGGAAGATTCAAACAAGGGGACATGACTTGAGAATTAAGGGACTGAAGTTTAGGGGTAACATGAGGGGGAACTTCTTTACTCAGAGAGTGATGGCTGTGTGGAATGAGCTTCCAGTGAAGGAGGTGGAGGCTGGTTCGTTTTTATCATTTAAAAATAAATTGGATAGTTATATGGACGGGAAAGGTATGGAGGGTTATGGTCTGAACGCAGGTGTATGGGACTAGGGGAGAATACGTGTTCGGCACGGACTAGAAGGGTCGAGATGGCCTGTTTCCGTGCTGTAATTGTTATATGGTTATATGGTTATATAACATTGGCTGTGGAGGAACATCGAATCCATCGTTAACTAATTTAGGCTTATCCCATTTAACCACAATTCTACAGTAAATCCAGACAACAATAGGTTCTGTGGTGTAATGACGACAAACGATGATTGATTTCCATCAACATAGCTTCAAAGTCAGAGGCATCTGTCAGCAATCCCAGTATAGTCTCTCAATAAAACAATATTCAGTCGTCAATCATCACCAAAAATAAGGAGCGTTTCCAAACAAGTTAAAATATATATATTTTTTATAAATTTAAATTTAGTTTAGTTTAGAGATACAGCACAGAAACAGATTCTTCGGCCCACCGAGTCCACATCGACCAGCGATCCCCGCACATTAGCACTATTCCACACACACTAGAGATAATTTAAAATTATACTAAGCCAATTAACCTACAAACCTGCACGTCTTTGGAGTGTGGGACGAAACTGGAGATCCCGGAAAAAAACCTATGCAGGTTATGTGAAGAACGTGCAAACTCCGTACAGTCAGCACCCGTAGTCAGGATCTGATGCTGTGAGGCAGCAACTCTACCGCAGCGACACCGTGCCGTCCCAATTTTGCTCATACTTCACACCTCACATTTCTCTCTCTAATTATCTAAATCCATTCTATCCCTTACATCAAAAGGACACAAAGTACTGGAGTAGCTCAGTGGGTCAGGCAGCATCTCTGGAGAACTGTGGATAGGTGAAGTTCCGGGTCGGAACTGTACTGGGGGGGGGGGGGGGGAGAAAAGTTGGTGTGAGTCCAGGTGAGATACAGATGGAGGGGCCGGGAGAGAATGGGACGTGGGGGTGTTGCAGTTGGATTGTAAGCTACCGAAAGCGGAGTACAAGGGTTTGTTCCTCCATTTTGCATGTGGCAATAAAGGAGAAACCTCTGTGCCTATGTTGAGACACAACAGCAGCTTTGAAAGGAAATGATTATAGTGCTCTGAGATTTCATTTAATACATTCTTAACTTATCAATCCATTAATTTTGAAAGATACGCAAAGTTGCATTAAATAATTTGTTACTGCCTTAGTGTTTTAATAATAGTCGAAAATCAATAGAATCAATTTCAGAGAATGAAATTCACAACAAGACCCCTACTTGAAGATCTAAGTCTTCTAGTCCCTAAGTGATAAATCTGGCAGTAAATTGTGCTTCAGAGGCATTTTTGTTTTGTATGTAAAAACCCACTTGAGAACCATGGGCGATTTAAAAATTTTACAGCCAGATTTATCACTTCTGAAACTTCTGAAACTTTTTAGATGCCAAAGGAATCAAGAAAAAGCACAAATAATGCCTTACTGTTGATGAAATGCAGCGAGCAAACAGCAAATGTTCGCCAGGCACTTTGGCTGTTGTTGTCCCTTCAGCTCTCGTCATATCTACCGTCATTTCTCCTCACTTTTGGAATTCTGAAGTAGGCTAAATGTCTCTCACATTTATCCCGATTTCCATAATTATTTACAACGCAAAAATTGACCATTTCGGCGGGTTTTACCGGGCCCGCTACGCTGGAAACAATGGTCAGTGCATACCTGCAGTTCATCGCGTGTACTCCAGTTGGTGTAGCGTAGCAACAGTACGGGTCATGGGTCATGACCCGACTGTCGTGCAACCTCCCTATTGCAAAAATCCATGTATTTCTGGTCCAAAGGAAATAAATAGTGGTTGGCTCAGTGGTGCAGTGGTAGAGTTGTTGCCTTTACAGCGCAAGAGACCCGGGTTCGATCCTGATTATAGGGGCTGTCTGTACGGAGTTTGTACCTTCTCCCCGTGACCTGCGTGGGTTTTCTCTGGGATCTCCGGTTTCCTCCCACATTCCAAAGACGTTCAGCTTTGTAGGTTAATTGGCATTGGTATAGTTATAAATTGTCTAGTGTGTGTATAAGGATAGTGTTAGGGTAAGGGGATCACTGGTCGGTGCAGACTCAGACGGGCCGATGGGCCTGTTTCCATGCTGTATCCCTAAACAAATCAGTTTTCAGACTCTCAGTCTGAAGATGGGTCAAATCCCGTAAAACGTCACCCATTCCTTCTCTCCAATGATACTGCCTGGCCCCTTGAGTTATTCCAGCACCTTGTGTCTATATTCAGCTCTGAGGTCGTAACCTCAATCTTTGCTCCTCGATCCAAGGCATTTTAATTTCTCTTTCAATTTTGGCCTCACTTGTAAAATGTCCTTGCTTGTACCTGGACAAAAAAAAAAACAGACTCTATGGTAATTCACAAATATGCATTTGATATGCGAAACATTGGCCGGATTATATTAACCAATATTGCTTGGCAGGTTAAAACGCAGATCATCCAGCTCAGTGTCACTGGCTGCTCAATCAAAGCCTGAACTTCCCCAACTACAATCATATGTTGGGAGTTTCTGCTTCGGTAGCATTTACAGCCACAAAACCTGCCGCCAGTGTGGACAAGAAACTGCAGATGTTGGAATCTGGTGTCGAAATTATCTCATTTTTAGACTAATTAAAAAAAAAGAGACTAACATTTTTTTAAATAATAAAAAATGTTGTTATTTTTAATAGGTTAAAAATATATTAAATTTATATTATATAAATTAAATATTCTTTATTCTTTATTTAATGAACAATAATTTATTTAATAAGATAAAGAATATTTAATTGATATAATATTAATGTAATATATTTTTCATTTTTTGAAAGTAACACAATTTTTTATTATTTAAAAATATATAATTTATTTATTATGATAAATAATATTTAACTTATATAATATAAATGCAATATAATTGTTATTTATTCCATGTAACACATTTTAAATTATTGAAATCTAGCTAAACAATAAATAATGTATTATTAACAATAAACACATTGTATGCTTGTTATTAATAACATTGTCATGATGTTACTTATTTTTTATTATTTCCAAACAAAGTATTTTTATTAATTTATTATCTATCTCATGTATTATTACTTATAAAAAAATTGCATTATTTATTATTATTTCATTATGATTAAGTATTATTATTTAGAAAATATTACTAGAAATTATTATTTACTTATTATTAATGATTTTTATTATCAGTTATTTTTATTGTTCTTTTAATTAAATATTAAGCAAATTATATATGTATTTTGAAATATTTAGTGAGGGAGCTCTTGGTCATCTCCTCATACCTTTCTCTGCATCTTGACCCTATGAACAAATGCCAAACCACTCTCTCCTGATCCGTTAAGGGGCTGTCCCACCTGGACGACCTAATCCACGAGTTGAAAAAAATGTCAAGGTTGTTCAGATTCAGATCCAATTTTAATTGTCATTGTCAGTGTACAGTACAGAGACAACGAAATGCATTTAGCATCTCCCTTGAAGAGCGACATAGCAAACGATTTGAATAAAAAAATAAAAATAAATTAAAAAAAATGTTGTACTGTTGTTGACTCGCCGAAGTGAAAGACCTCCTACGACCTCGTACAACTATGTCTACAACCGCCTACGACTATGTCTACGACCTCCCACTACTATGTCTACGACCTCCTACGACCCACCTTGACCTCAGTCTTCCTAAGGCCAACTATGACTAGCTACAAGTGGAAAATGATAACATGATAAAATGATGTCATGTTTGCATTTTTTCTCTCGGGCTAGTTACCATCCTACAACTACCTACGATTACCATCACGATCTACTATGACCTACCTACTAGTCCAAGATGGCTGTCGGAAGGGAGAGTGTACGCTGGCGCGGTTTAGCTGCCGCTGCTCTCTCTTCACATTGTGTTTTTGATTTTTTTTGTCTTTGGATCGAATTCTGTCTTCAATTTGTGTATTGGTGATGTCTTTATTATTTATTTTACTCCGATTATATGTTTTTTACTCTTGTTAAATTCTGTAAGGTGTCCTTGAGACTTTTGAAAGGCGCCCATAAATAAAATTTATTATTATTATTATTATTATTACGAGTTAAAAGTGTTAATTTTTTCCATGCAGACCTTTTTTTTTAACTCGTGGACATTTTTTATCAGGTTGGAAAAAATGCCGCAACCTACTTGAGGCCACGAGTACGTGGGGACCACTCACGAGCATGAGGAAGAGTTACGAAGACCTCCTTCGACCTCGTGGCGACCATGCTGCGAGTACGAGTCAAGGGCAAACTCGGCAGAGGTCGCCAATTAGGTCGTGAAAGTGGTCCCCTCCACTGATTCCATGGAGGCATAAGCCTGCGCTGCCGGCTTCCATTCCTCATGCATTGTTTCTGCCTGCTCTTACCCCACTGTACGTATCACTTCATACCTTGACTCGATACTGTCTGATAGGTTCATCAGTTGTAGGAGCGGATTTAGGACATTCGGCCCATCAAGGCTAATCCGCCATTCACTCATGGCTGATCTATCTTTCCCTCTTGACCCCATTCTCCTGCCTTCTCCCCAAAACCCCTGACACCCGTGCTAATCAAGAATCTATCAATCTCCATAGAATGGGCCTCCACTGTGGCAATGAATTCCACAGGTTCACCTCCAGCTGACTGAATAAATTCCTCCTGATCTCCTATCTAAAGCTATGGCCTCTGGTCCTGGACTCTCTCCACATCCACTTTGTCCAAGCCTTTCACTATTCGGGAAGTTTCAATGTCTCCCCTCATCCTTCTAAACTCCAGCGAGTATAGGCCCAGTGCCTCATTTGTTAACCCCATCATCCCTGGATCCTTCTCCTAACCTCTGGACCCTCTCCGATGCCTTGTCACTCCCTCCGCACCTACTTTTGAGCCATCACTTATGTCCTTCTCCATTTTGATGACTTTCCATATCCCAGTCCCAAAACATAGCAGGAAAAATGACCAAGAAACTGTCGAAACTGAAAGTGGAAAACACCAAGAAACATAAATATAGACTGTCTGAACATATAAATATGTTTAATAAAAACTAGCAAAGACAAATGTGCATTGCTTAAAGAGGGAGCAGAATTTATATTGAGGAATAAGTAAATGACAGAGGAATTATACAAATACTTTGTGTTTGCTCTCAAGAAGATTCATAGAAGATTCATAAATCCTTTCAGAAACATTGGAGAATGAATGTCAAAAAACTGTGGAGGTTTATTTACTGATTGCATCGAAAACAGGGATTTGTAGAATCCTGGTTATCAAAGGGATTAAGGGACAGAGGGAAAAGACAGGAATCAGTGTTTGAGATCAGCCATGATATTGTTATGTGGCAGAGAGCTGCTACCTCACAGCGCCAGAGGCCCAGGTTCGATCCTGACCTCAGGTGCTGTCTACGCGGAGTTTGTACATTCTCCCTGTGACCGCGTGGGGTTTCTCCGTAGAGTTTTATATTTGTTCCAAAATTCCCAAAACTTGCAGGTTTGTACGTTAAGTGGCTTCTGTAAATTGCCCCCAGCGTGCAGGATGGGAAAGTGATACAACATAGAACTAGTGTGAATGAGTGATCAATGGTTGACGTGGACTCGATGGGCTGAAGGGCCCATTTCCACTCTGTATCTCTAAACCAAACCAAACTAAACCAAACTAAACCAAACCAAACCAAACTAAACTAAACTAAGCTAAACTAAGCTAAACTAAACTAAACAAAAAGAAACAAACCAAAACTAAACTTAATCATTCTGAAGAAGGGTTTCGGCCTGAAACGTCGCCTATTTCCTTCGCTCCATAGATGCTGCTGCACCCGCTGAGTTTCTCCAGCATTTTTGTGTAAACTTAATCATTTCTGTCTAAAGTGCTGACTCGTCACATTACAGACAGTACATCTCTGGAAACGTCGCAGAGTCAGCCATTTTGAGCAAAGTATTCTATCACTTTAGATCTGGTGTCAACTGAATCCTTGGACTGTGAGTCATATACTGGAGCCTTGCCAATCGCAAGGAGTACTCTTGAATCAATACTTTATTTTCTTGCTTAGTATTTTCTTCTGAAGATGTACCACCTCCTGAAGGTGTGAGGTGCAGGTGTCAGAGGTTATGGGGAGAAGGCAGGAGAATGGGGTTAGGGGGGAGAGGTAGATCAGCCATGATTGAATGGGCGGAGTAGACTTGATGGGCCGAATGGCCTAATTCTGCCGCTCATCACTTATGACCGAGCTTTCATTGAAGGATGGCTTCCACTGATGTTGGCCGTCCTAAATAACTGGTTCAACTTGCAATTGACCTTCAGTCGGTGTGGGCACGTTGGGCCAAAGGGCCTGTTTCCATGCTGTGTGACTATGACTCTATGAGAAGCTGAAGGGATGGAGGCGCTCAAGAAAGGACACAAAGGGAGGGCAATAAAGAAAAAAGGCAACAGGCAAATGAAGATCATTTTTTTAAACAAAACGCAAAGTGCTGGAGGAACTCAGAGGGTCAGGCAGCATCCATGGAGGGAATGGATAGGTGATGTTGAGTTCACCTCCTCTCTAAATCTCCTTTTGTAGAAATTCTCCTCCGCTCCCGAAGGTTCCTGGCCCAAAATGTCGCCTTTCCAATCCCTCCACTACTTGAGCCACTGATTTCCTCCAGCCACCTGCGTTTTGCTCGAGATTCCGGCATCTGCAGTTCCTTGTGTCTGCATTTTTTTTTTTCCAAAGCAGTGAGCAGCGATCGGCGATGAAGAAACCGTGGAAACTATTTAAATGGTAACATTCAAAAGGGAAATTGATAATTACTGAAAAGGTAACAAAAAAAAAGCATGACGAGAGGAATAGAGAAAGGGAACGGGATCAATTGGTTTCGAACATTCACAAGAAGCACAGAAGCATTCTGTGCGGGAAACTTTAGCTGGGTTTTATTCCTTTGGGCTTGCTTGCACTGGGTCCATTTCCAGCATCTCTCCCATTGCCCCAGCTACGATCAGTTGTTAGTCAGTGTGGCTCAGTTTCACTAATGACTGAACTACAGGGATCTAACGTTCTCAGGGTATTTTATGGTTTTCCTGGATTTATGTCTCTGTGCTAAGTTTTACATTCGGATGAAGAGAAGATCTTTCGTTGGACCAGAAACGGAGCGTACGGTTTGAAATCTAAAACGAAAACCAAAACTGCATGAAATACTCAGCAGGGCAGGGCAAGCCACCAAGCAGCGTTTCAGCTTAAGGGAACACTGAAATCAATGTTTTAAATTTAGTTTAGGGATACAGCGCGGAAGAAGCAGGCCCTTCGGCCCAACGAGTCCGCGCCGACCAGCGATCCCCGCACCTTAAAACTATCCTACACACGCTAGTGACAATTTATTTTTCTACCAATCCAATTAACCTACAAACCCTGTACATCTTTGTAGTGTGGGAGGAAACCGGAGTTCCCGCTGTATCTCGAAAGCAGGGATTCCCAACCTGTTTCGTCTTATTTACCCCCCCGGCAACTATTCAAAAGTAAGTTCACCCCCACCCTGTTTTGTTCCGTGATTTAAGTTTACACTTCTACCATACACTTCTACTAGGCGGCCACAGTGGCACAGCGGTAGAGTTGCTGCCTTACAGCAAAATGCAGCGCCAGAGACCCGGGTTCGATCCCGACTACGGGTGCTGTCTCTATGGAGTTTGTACGTTCTTCCCCGTGATCTGCGTGGGTTTTCTCCGAGATCTTCAGTTTCCTCCCACACTCCAAAGACGTACAGGTTTGTAGGTGAATTGGCTTGATTAAAAAGTAAAATTGTCCAAGTTGGCGATATGCAGAGTACGGCCCTGCCGACTACAACATTCAGAAGGTTCATAATAAAGTAACTGACAAAGGGGAAATTAAAAAATATTGTTTGTAACATTATTATTTTAAGTTCCAGAATCAACAAATTCACCCCCTGAGGGTAAATCTTCCCCTCGTTGGGAACCCTGTTCTAAAGTCGAAAGCAAAGTCAAATCTATAGTTTAAATAAATGACGAAAGTAAGCATTATTATAATGAAATGTAGACAAAAATGCTGGAGAAACTCAACGGGTGAGGCAGCATCTATGAAGCAAAGGAATAGGCGACGTTTCAGGTCGAGACCCTTCTTCAGACTGAAACGTCGCCTATTCCTTCGCTCCATAGAGTTTCTCCAGCATTTTTGTCTACCTTCGATTTTTCCAGCATCTGCAGTTCTTTCTTCACCAACTTATTATAATGAAAGTTCCTTTCAATTTGGCCTTAGAAATGAATAAAAGTAAAAATGGGGAAAGAGAAGTTGAGCTTCAGCCTGCAGCCTTCATGGATAATGAAAATGTCAGACACTTTGATGTTATCTATTTGTTTTTCCAGGCTATGGGAGGAGGTCACTGGAAAGGCTAAAGCGCTTCAACGGCATAAAAGTTGGCAATGATATTGCCTCATCTACTGCTAATGAGACACAAAATGCATTTCACAGCCAGCTACAGTACAAAGGAGAACTTTGCAGCTGTCCCAGTTTGAAGTTCTGAGCGAAGCTGACAGATTGAGGAAGCTGGAATTTTTTTTCCCCCAACTGATTTGCAGGAAAAAGGTAGACAGAAATTGCTGGAGAAACTCAGCGGGAGAGGCAGCATCTATGGAGCAAAGGAATAGGTGACATTTCAGGTCGAGACCCTTCTTCAGACTGATGCAGGTAGGAGCATCAACCCTGATGTGTCCTCAAAGAGGGTTGACATGAACATTGAGAGGGAAGGACATGGTGCAGTCATGGTGGCGCAGCGGTAGAGTTGCTGCCTTACAGCGAATGCAGCGCCGGAGACCTGGGTTCGATCCCGACTGCGGGTGCTGTCTGTACGGAGTTTGTACGTTCTCCCTGTGAGTTTTCTCCGAGATATTCGGTTTCCTCCCACAATCCAAAGACGTACAGGTATATAGGTTAATCAGCTTGGTGTATGTGTGAATTGTCCCTAGAGTGTGTAGGACAGTTTATGTGTGGGGATAACTGGTCGGTGCGGACTCGCTGGGCCAAAGGGCCTGTTTCCACACTGTATCTCCAAACCTAAACCTAAACCTAAATTGGATCCTTTGAGAGATAGTCACTGTTGTAAAGTCTGAAACGCAACAATTTTCAGGCGGTTAGATTGCACAAACCGTAATGGACAATTAAGGTTCAAGGCCCTCTCTATCTTTGTCTGAAGAAGGGTTCCGACCCGAAACGTCACCTGTTCCTTTTCTCCAGAGATGCTGCCTGAGCCGCTGGTGGTGACGGACACGAGAGGTGGGCTGGGAGGAGAGAGGGACTGGGCATTACCGTCAGTCCCAGCAAGGTCGGGCGGGCGAGGAGAGAAGAGGGGGGTGGGTCGGCGAGCCGAGCCCGTCGAGGGCGACGGAGTAGGCCCTGCAGCAGCCTGGGGCTCGCCTGGATCGGGAGCCATTCCAGTACATCCAGCATGTGGACCGGACTGTGGACTGTTCGTAAATGCCGACAAAATATGTTGACTCGTGCATGAGTGATCATGTAAAAATAATTTGACTGTGCAGTGTGCACGCGATGATAAAACACCATTAAACCATTGAACAAATGGAAATGTGTTAAGTACCAGATCATCCAGTGAATTGAATGTGAATCCTTAACTGATCCGGTCACTGTTCAGTTGGGATAGATAGCTGAAGCTGGATATAAAAGGGGCTGGAGCAACGTAACAGAACAAGCAACATCTCTGGAGAGAAGGAAAGTGTCAAGACCCTTCTTAAGTCTGAAAGGGACCCATCTGCAGGACTGTCCGAAGAAAGGTCTCGACCCGAAACATCACCCATTCCTTCACTCCAGAGATGCTACCTGAGTCACTCCAGCTTTTTGTATCTATCTTTGGTTTAAACCAGCACCTGCAGCTCCTTCCCTATACATTGAAGGCTGAAGCCTTGAGTTTACTGAAAGGCTGCCTGCCTGCCATTAGTCACGCACACCCTCATTAGTGGGTAGTGGTCCAAAATAAACCAGAATTTAATGTGTAGTCTTCAACAGAGAGAAGTGTGCTTTTCAAAGAGAGTTGCGTGGAAGGGTGGAGGGTGGACGTGTGGACACATTATTAAACCCTGATCAATAAAACGCTACATGCAGTTAGCGATACATTCAAAGTGCGTTACAATGTGATCTTTACAAGGATATAGAAGCAGAAAAAATCCAGGCGCAAAAATGACTAGTTGAAAATAATTCTTGAACCAATAAGCATCTGAAGTGAGTCAAAACCAACTGCAGCCGGGAACAAGAGTCTGGGCGAGCTATTTGGATGTCAAGCATTGATCTTTGTTTTAGAGGCTGGTTTATGAGGGAAAAGCCGGTGAAATCAGAACAGGTGGTGTGCTCTTAGAGCAGTGAAAATTAATTGGCGGCACGGTGGCGCAGCGGTAGAGTTGCTGCCTTACAGCGCCAGAGTCCATCCTGACTATGATTGGGGTCTGTATGTTCTCTCCATGACCTGCGTGAGTTTTCTCCGGGTGCTCCGGTTTACTCCCACACTCCAAAGACTTAAGGGCCTCTCCCACGGGCATGCAACTCCATGCGGCAAGCGCGACCTAAAGGGCCGGTCCCACCAGCATGCGCCTGCATGCGGCAAGCGCAACCTAACGTGGTCGCTTGAGCTGTACAGCCTCGCGGGGCCGGTCCCACTTCGATCGCCGGAGCCGTATGGAGTTGTGCGGAGCTGGCCACGACATCGCGCGGGGCTCCGAAAAACTGACCGTGTTCAAAGATTCTGCGCTGCAAGGGCATGCCGGCTCGCAGCCGCCTCGACGCCGTACGTCACGCACGAACTTCCCTCGCACTTCATGTCACTCACTCGACCACCGCGCGGCCCCCGCTTCTGGTTAGGTCGCGCTTGCCGCATGCAGGCGCATGCTGGTGGGACTGGCCCTTTAGGTCGCGCTTGCCACATGGAGTCGCATGCTCATGGGACAGGCCCTTTACAGGTTTGTAGGCTAATTGGCTTGGTATAATTGTAAATTGTCCCTAGTGTGTGTAGGATGGTGTTAGTGTGCTAGGATCGCTGGCCGAGGCAGACTTGGTGGGCTGAAGGGCCCGTTTCCATGCTGTATCTCTAAATACTAATCTAAATAAACGGAACCAGATTTAACGCAGGGGCTCAAACTAAAGGTTACTGACCGAGTTTATTGGGAGAAATTACTTCCATCAGGAAAGTTGGGTCCCGAAATGTCACCTACACTTTTTCTCCAAAGAACTGGAGGGCGGCACGGTTGGCGCAGCGGTACAGTTGCTGCCTTACTGCGCCAAAGACCCGGGTTTGATCCTGACTACCGGTGCTGTATGTACGGAGTTTGTATGTTCTCCTCTTGGGTTTTCTCCGAGATCTTGGGTTTCCTCCCACACTCCAAAGAGGTACTGTTGTGTAGGTTAATTGGCTTGGTATAAATGTAAAATTGTCCCTAGTGTGTGGAGGATGGGGTTAATGTGCGGGGATTGCTAGTTGGTGTAGACCAAAGGGTCTTTTTCCTCGTTGCATCTCTAAAAGAACTGCCTAACCTGCTGATTTAATCCTACCTGTTGTGTCTTTCTTTGGTATAAACCAGCATCTGCAGTTCTTCGTATCTACACCATCCCAATGGCATATGTTTCAGGTATTTGGAAAAAGAAATAGATGGGCGATGGAAATAATGTTTTATTATACATTGTCGATGTGACCTAGAATGTACAGCATGGTAGAACAGATTCAATAGTAACATTCAAAAAGGAATTAGATAAAATCTCACCCAACAAGGTTACTTCGTTCATTAGTTCATAAGTCTAGGAGCAAAATTGGGCCATTCGGCCCATCAAGTCTGCAACGCCATTCAATTATGGCTGATCTATCCTTCCCTCTCAACCCCATTCTCCTGCCTTCTGTATCAATCTCTAACCTCTAACCAAGAATCTATCAGTCCTCCACATTAAAAATATCCGTTGACTTGGCCTCCACAGTCTTCCAGGGCAATGAGTTCCACAGATTCACCACCCTCTGATTAATGAAATGCCTCCTCATCCCCTTTCTAAAGGTGCATCCTTTTATTGAGAGGCTCTGGCCACTGAGTATCGATCGCCCATGCCCACAAGTTCTATGTTATCCCACTTCCTCTCTCACTCTTTACACATCAAGTACAATTTTTACCAAGGACAATTTCACCTGTAAAGCCACATGTCCTCGGGATGTGGGAGGAAACCGAAGCAACCTGTAGTCACAGGGAGTGGCACAGCGGTAGAATGGCTGCCTTAAGGGCCTGTCCCACGAGCATGCGAACTGCATGCGGTAAGCGCGACCAAACCGGAAGCGGGGGCTGCACGGAGGTCGAGTGAGTGACGTGAAGTTCGAGCGAAGTCCGTGGGAAGTTCGCGCGTGAAGCACAGCGTCAAGACGCTGCGTACTGCGTTGAGACGCTGCGCACACCCATCGAGGCTAGACTGAGCTGCCAGCCCACCAGCCCTGAGTGACTGAACTGCCAGCCCACCAGGCCTGAGTGACTGAGCTGCCAGCCCACCAGCCCTGAGTGACTGAACTGCCAGCCCACCAGGCCTGAGTGACTGAGCTGCCAGGCCAAGAACCCATTCAGCCCACAATGTCCATACTATCCCTGCTCTGGAAACCAGTCCCTTCGGCCCACAACACCCATACTAGCGCTCCAAAAAGCCCCCCACTGGCCACCAATATTGGAATTGGTGGGAAGGTGGAATATTGCGTTGGGGGACCAGCCCTCCCGTGTGAACATGGGACCCAACGGGTCCCACTTAGTCTAGTGTTTCTATAAGATCCCCTCTCATCCTTGTAAATTCCAGTGACCGCATAGAAGGCCACTGAAGCTAAAATGGGTGCTGCAGAAACTGACCGAAATCTACTTCAAAGCTTTTTGCCAGAAAACCCATCTACATTTCCATCTCCCATTTGTGTTACACACATTACACACTGGTGCTAGTCGGTGGCGTCTAATGTTTCCTTCATCACCTGCAAAAGCCGTGGATTTGCACCAAGTCTCCTGGGCGATTTACCCTTAAAGAAATGGAACTTCAATTTCCTTTAGAATAAGGAGCCCCAAGCCTCCCTGATGTGTCCTCGGGAACAAGCAGACATTTGAATTGAAGAGACTGACATGATTAGACAAGCAATCAATTTCACTCAGACCATTGTAATTGCCGGCAAAGAATGAATGCCAGGCCTGATTAAACTAGTCCTACGCCGGAGGTAAAGCAATCCTGAGGAAATGTGTTGTGTGTAATTGGATTTTGAATTATCAATGCACTGTGAAGCTGTCTGGAGAGCTGACTGAAATATTAAGTCCTCGGAAGTGAGGGGGGGGGCAATGCTGTCGCTGTGTATCTTTGTCACCTGCTGAACCCGATCACAGTTAACGTTAAATAGTACATTCAAATTCACCCATGATGAAATGCCTTGCGTGTTAGAAGAATTGATGCGGATTCTCGATGGTTTGTAGGGGCCTAAAGCTTGTCGTTTTAGTTTTGTTTTGTTTCCTCGTGCATTTGACCTTTTCAAATACAACACCTTACACTGAATCCAGATTAAACATCATCCGCCATTTAGTTCAGTTTAGAGATACGGCGCGGAAACAGGCCCCTCGGCCCACCGAGTCCACGCCGACCAGCGATCCCCGCACGCTAACACTATCCTACACACACACACACACACACACACCAAAGCCTACAATCCTGCGTGTCTTTGGAGTGTGGGAGGAAACCGAGATCCCGGAGAAAATGCACGCAGGTCACGGGGAGAACGTACAAATTCCGTACAGACAGCGCCCATAGTCAGGATCGAACTCGGGTTTCTGACGCTGTAAGGCAGCAACTCTACCGCTGCGCCATGGTGCCGCCTTTATATCGCGAACGCAGTTCCTCTCTACCACAAAATTTGCAGTTGAGTATCGTGCATTTGGGAACATTGCAGGCGAAGGCACACCTGAAGTGCAATGAGAAACTGTAGCCTCGGCCATTTTGATTACGATCTCTCTTCCCTGTCTGGTAAGTATCTACAAGGGCTATCGCTCTAAGATCACCCCTGAATTCAGCTGAGATTTAGTTTAGTCTAGTTTATCGTCACATGTACCGGGGTACAATGAAAAGCTTTTGTTGCCTGCTAACCAGTCAGCGGAAAAACAATACATGATTACAATCGAGCCATTTTAGATGCATGATAAGGGAATATGGGAATGTATAGATGTATGATAAGGGAATAACGTTTAGTGCAAGGTAAAGTCAGCAAAGTCCGATCAAGGATAGTCCGAAGGTCACCAATGTGATAGATAGTATTTCAGGACTGCTGTTGTGGTAGGATGGTTCAGTTGCCTGATAACTGGGAAGAAACTGCCCCTGAATCTGGATTTTCACACTTCTATTCCTTTTGCCTGATCGGAGAGTGGAGAAGAAGAAGTGGCCAGGGTGCGACTCGTCCTTGATTGCCGAGGCAGCGTGATGTATAAACGGAGTCAATGGAAGGGAGGTTGCTTTTGATGTATGAGATTATGAAAGGCATTATGCAAAAGGATATTTTCTTATACACAATGTGTAGGAAGGAACTGCAGATGCTGTTTTAAACCAAAGATAGACACAACATGTTGGAGTAACTCAACAGGGCAGGCAGCATCTCTGGAGAGAAAGAATGGATTACATTTCAGGTCGAGACCTTTCTTCAGACTGATGAAGAAGGGTCTCAACCCGAAACATCACCCATTCCTTCTCTCCAGAGATGCTGCCTGTCGCGCTGAGTTACTCCAGCATTTTGTGTCTCTTTTCTTATACGCACTCAATGCAAGCTGGGTGGCCCTCCCGTACAGTTTGCTCACTGAACAAGCCCTCTTTGAGGAACAAGCCATTTGGTCGTGTCCACTCCCCTCCCCCCCCCCCCCCCCCCCCCCCCCCCCCCCCCCCCCCCCCCCCCCCCCCCCCCCCCCCCCCCCCCCCCCCCCCCCCCCCCCCCCCCCCCCCCCCCCCCCCCCCCCCCCCCCCCCCCACCATTCAATAAAACAAGGTTCAAAGGAGCTCAGCTGCAGTTTGAGATATTTTTATTGACATATGCTGTTTCGAGAGTGCAGTATCTGGCCCGGGGTATTGGATTCTTGTTCAAAATTCACTCAGGCAACTGCAATTAGCAGAGTCGCCATGGCAACTCGGAATTAGCTCGGCCTGGTTTATACCTGCAAAGTTGTTGGCATTCAGAGTGGACCTGGCTCCACGGAAAAAAAACCCCATAAAGGTGAGAGTAGCAACCGTTGCCAAGGTAACCACTGGTTGCTTAAAGGCCACAGATACCGAGAACGAGGGCCGAAAACATCACGGAGAGGGAGAGGGAGAGGGAGAGAGGGGAGAGGGAGAGGGAGGGAGGCTGTTCTGAAACATTCATCAAGTTGTCTTATTTTTAATGATTTTTTATGCAGGGGAGTGGCTGGCGATAAATTTAGCCCCTGTCGACGGATAGAAATACTTTGGCCAATTAACCTGCGATTTCAAAGAAAAATAAGCGATGACTTAAATGGAGAAATGTTAATAATCCCCGGTCACAGTTGACTTTTGTTGCTTTTTTTTCCCCACAGGGATCAAGGACAACATTCCTGCATTTGCAGATTAGATTCATGACTCAGTCGAGGTACGAATGAGATCTTGCCGAGTTTTATATACAGCGTATGGGATCCTCATAATAATAGGCAATTAATTTTTTTTTCTCCCCCAGTTTCACTTGGCTAGTCTCCTGAGCAGCACTTTGTCTCCTGCACTCAGGCAGGCGAATGTTTGCAAGTGGAGACCTGGATCAAAGAACATGGCACAACACAAAGAACAAGGAACAAAAAGGTCCATCCATCTCTCTCCCAGCCTCTGTCGGGGTGATTCATTGAAGGATTAAAGATCGCAAGGGTGCGGTAGTCCTCGAGTCGTAGAACAAAGAAACAGGTCCTTTCGGCCCGGAGAGTCTGAAGAAGGGTCTCCACCCGAAACGTCACCCATTCCTTCCCTCCAGAGATGTTGCCTGTCCCGCTGAGTTACTCCACCATTTTGTGTCTATCCTGGGTCCTTCAGCCCAACTAGTCCATGCCAACCATGATGTGTAGGAAGGAACTGCAGATGCTGGTTTACACCGAAGATAGATGCAAAATGCTGGAGTAACTCAGCGGGACAGGTAGCATCTCTGCAGAAAAGGAATGGGTGATGTTGTGGGTCGAGACCCTTCTTCAAGCCAGTCTGATGAAGCATCTCAACCTGAAACTTCACGTATTCCTTCTCTCCAGAGATGCTGCCCGACCCACTGAGTTACTCCAGCATTTTGTGTCTATTTACCATGCCAACCAAGATGTTCCATCTTAGCTGGTCCCATTTGGCTCTTGTCCCTCTAAACATTCATAAGTTCATAGGTTATAGGAGCAGAATTATGCCATTCGGCCCATCAAGTCTACTCTTTTGTTCAATCATGGCTGATTTATCTTTCCCTCTCAACCCCATTCTCTTGCCTTCTCCCCATAACTGACACCTGTACTAATCAAGATTATCAATCTCTGCCTTCTAAATATGCATGGGCATCCTCCACAGTCTTATGTGGCAATGAATTCCACAGATTCACCACCCTCTGACTAAAGAAATTCCTTCTCATCTCCTTTCTAAAGGAACGTCCTTTAATTCTGAGGTTATGTCCTCTGGATCTAGACGCTCCCACTAGTGGAAACATCCTCTCCACATCCACTCTATCCAGGCCTTTCACTTTTTGTTAAATATCAATGAGGCCCCCCCACCCCCGTCAACCTACGAAACTCCAGTTACTACAGGCCCAGTGCCGTCAAATGCTCATCGCATGTTAACCCAATCATTCCTGGGATCATTCTCGTAAACCCGAGGAGATATAAGGAACTGTAGATGTTGGTTTTCAAAAAAAGACACAAAGTGAGGTGAGGGGAGTCTGGAAGACATGGATAGGTGAGGTTTTGGGTCAGAACCGATCTGCAGATGCTGGAATCTGGAATATAACAGATTCTTCGGCCGAGCTTGTCCCTGCCAACCAAGATATGCAGGAAGGAACAGCAGATGCTGGTTTACACTGAGGATATGCACAAAATGCCAGACTAACTCAGTGGGCCAGGCAGCATCTATGGAGGGAATGGTTGGGTAATGTTTTGGGTTAGGATGCCTATAGAGTGTTTCCGCATATCTTCATTGGCCTTAATATCATGTTATGCAGAATAAAGTCACTCCAATCAAGATGTTTGATTTGTAAAGGCGTCAAAGGTTATGGGGAAAAGGCAGGAGAATGGGGTCGAGAAGGAAAAATAGGTCAGCCATGGTCGAATGGCAGAGTGGACTCAATGGGCCAAATGGCCTCATTTTGCTCCTATGCCTTCTGGTCTTATGTTGGACTGGATTGAGCTAACTGACTTTAGACAATAGACAATATGTGCAGGAGTAGGCCATTCGGACCTTCGAGCCAGCACCGCCATTCAATTTGATCATGGCTGATCATCCCCAATAGGTACCCCGTTCCTGCCTTCTCTCCATATCCCCTGACTCTCGCTATCTTTAAGAGCCCTATCTAGCTTTAGATGCAGGTATGGACGCTTGAGGGAGACACAAAATGCTGGACTGACTAAACAGATCAGGCTGCATCTCTGGAGAAAAGGAATAGGTGACGTTTAGGGCCCGAACCCTTCTTCGGGCGGGGAGAACTTCAAAGATCTCCGGAGATACTGCCTGTCCCGCTGAGTTACTGCAGCATTTTGTCTCAATCTTCAGTGTAAACCAACATCTGCAGTTCCTTCCTACAGGACTATGGAAACTTGGAAGACACCAACATCGGAGTCTGAAGAAGGGTCTCGACCCGAAACGTCACCTATTTCCTTCGCTCCATAGATGCTGCCTCACCCGCTGAGTTCCTCCAGCATTTTTGTCTACCTTTGATGTTTCCAGCATCTGCAGTTCTTTCTTAAACACCAACATTATCTTACTCCTTTACGTTATCTGGCGTTCAAAGTTCAAAAGTATGGAATTGCGAAGATTATTTGATAGGCACGGACTGTTTTGGTCTCGACCTGGACTCTTTAGTTTTATTCAATTTAATTAATAGATACAGTGCGGAAACACGCGCTTGGGCCCATTTGGTCCGCACCAACCAGCGACCCCCGCACATTAACACTATCCTACACACTGAAGCTTGGTACAAGTGATAATAATGATAATAAGGCACATTGGAGCAGCGGTAGAGTTGCTGCCTTACAGCGCATGCAGCGCTGGAGACCCCGGTTCGATCCTGACTACGGGCGCCGTCGGTACAGAGTTTGTACGTTCTCCCCGTGTGCGTGGGTTTTCTCCAGGTGCTCCAGTATCCTCGCACAATCCAAAGACGTATAGGTTTGTAGGTTAATTGGCTTCTGAATTGTCACTAGTGTGGGAGATAGTGATAGAATACAGGGCGATTGCTAGTCAGCACGGACTCGGTGGGACAAATAGTCTGTTTCCACACTGGATCTCTAAAGTCTAAGTCTAATTTCTGCTCCTCTTTTGTGAAATAACTGTATAAATATCCATTGGTTGCATCTTTAAACCCCTGATCATCAGGATTCTCCAAGCCAGATGCAGCATCAAAGGGAAACTGGAGCTGCAGTGCACTCTGTTGGTCACAGAAGGTACTGACATATATGGCTTTAGTTCAGATACATCTCTCGTTACTAAACCAGTCTGAAGAAGGGTCTCGACATGAAACGTCTCCCATTCCTTCTCACCAGAGATGCTGCCTGTCCCGCTGAGTTACTCCAGCTTTTTGTGTCTATCTTTGGCGTTAGTTTAGTTTAGAGATGGAGCATGGAAACAGGCCCTTCAGCCCACGCCGACCAACAACGGTGGCATGGCAGTAGAGTTGCTGCCTTAAGGGCCTGTCCCACTTGGGGACAGGCGCAGGTGGTGCGCGAAGATTTTGCAAATCCCAAAATCCTGCAACCGCGTTTCACTGCCTACGCCACCATGCTCCATGCGCGCGTAATGCACGCCACGTGTGCGTCACGGGCACTCTGGTGCTGTGCCGCCTTCCCCAACTAACGTGGGTTCGTTCTACACTGGTTCTCCGTGTTACAACATTTCACAAACTCCATTCACCGTCAGATTTTGTAATCCTTCAATTTGTTCAACTCGTGAGCTGAAGGACACCCTGATAAATACGGCAGAAACGTTCAAGTTCAAGTTCAAGTTCAAGTGAGTTTATTGTCATGTGTCCCTGATAAGACAATGAAATTCGTGCTTTGCTTCAGCACAACAGAACATAGTAGGCATTTACTACAAAACAGATCAGCGTGTCCATTTACCATTATATAAATATATACACACATGAATGTTGTACGCGAATGTTGAAAACAATAATGCAGCCTGCAACGGGGGGTAAACTTCATTGTTTGATTGTGCGTAGGAAGCAGCTGAAAAGTAGAATGAAATCAGCTTTGTAACCTGGGAAAGGCGCAGGAAGGGACTGCAGATACTGGTTTACACCAAAGTAAGACATCAAATGCTGGAGTAACTCAGCGAGACAGGCAACATCTCTGGAGAAAAGGAATAGGCGAGGTTTCGAGTCGAGACCCTTATTCAGTGAGAGTCAGGGGAGAGGGAACTGGGGAATATGATATTTGTTCTGCATTATGAACTTTTTCATATCTCTCGGTTCCCTCCCTCCTGACTCTCAGTCTGAAGAAGGGTCTCGACCCGAAACGTCACCCATTCATTCCTTCTCTCCAGAGATGCTGCCTGTCCCGCTGAGTTACTCCAGCTTTTTGTGTCTATCTTCTGTTTAAACCAGCATTTGCAATTCCTTCCTACAGCATAACTAGGCGATGGTTCAGTATATTTGTATATTGATTTCCCAGTTTGCCATCATTCCATCTTAATTGTGCTATGTTCCTTATTTTCCACCATTCTGATTCTCATCTGCCTCCTCTTGCGAACCTTTCATTATTGCAGACCAGTCTGAAGAAGGGTCCCGACCTGAAATATCACCCATCCTTTTTCTCCAGAGAAGCTGCCTGAACTACTGAGTTACTCCAGCTCTTTGTGTCTATATTTGGTATAAATCAGCATCTGCAGTCCTTTTCTACATTGTTGCAGTCCTCCTCTCCTTCTCTCCCTTTATCTCTCTCCCCTCTCTCTCACACTCCCTCCCCCTCTGTCTTTCTTTCTCTGACCTGCTCTATCTTTGCCTCTCTCTCCCTCTCTCTTTCTACCCTCTTCTCTGCCTATTTATTTCTCTCACCGTTCCCAGCCCATTATTCTGCTCCTTTAGCAGTGTGTTATTGAACCACAGCAAACAGCAAAGCGAGCGTTAGACAGGATGTGGGAGGAAGATTAAGAAGAAAAATAAAATCTCTGCCGACCAGAATTACATGTTTTTCTGTCCACTTTTGTGCTGGTGACCCTCGGACTACCTTTGATCGGACTTTACTGGCTTTTCCTTGCACTAACCGTTATTCCCCTATCGTGTACACTGTAAACGGCTCGATTGTAATCATGTATTGTCTTTCCACTGACCGGTTAGCACGCAACCAAAGCTTTTCACTGTACCTCGGTGCACTGATCTACAGATTTGAGTATGGGAGCAGGGAGGTTCTACTGCAGTTGTACAGGGTCTTGGTGAGACCGCACCTGGAGTATTGCGTACAGTTTTGGTCTCCAAATCTGAGGAAAGACATTCTTGTCATAGAGGGAGTACAAAGAAGGTTCACCAGACTGATTCCTGGGATGTCAGGACTTTCATATGAAGAAAGACTGGATAGACTCGGCTTGTACTCGCTAGAATTTAGAAGGTTGAGGGGGGATCTTATAGAAACTTACAATATTCTTAAGGGGTTGGACAGGCTAGATGCAGGAAGATTGTTCCCGATGTTGGGGAAGACCAGGACAAGGGGTCACAGCTTAAGGATAAAGGGGAAATCTTTTAGGACCGAGATGAGAAAAACATTTTTCACACAGAGAGTGGTGAATCTCTGGAATTCTCTGCCACAGAAGGTAGTTGAGGCCAGTTCATTGGCTATATTTAAGAGGGAGTTAGATGTGGCCCTTGTGGTTAAAGGGACCAGGGGGTATGGAGAGAAGGCAGGTACGGGATACTGAGTTGGATGATCAGCCATGATCATATTGAATGGCGGTGCAGGCTCGAAGGGCCGAATGGCCTACCCCTGCACCTATTTTCTATGTTTCTATGTCTCCAGAATCGAAACCAAACCTGCTGTGACCAAGCGCCCAAATACAGGAGATGCTTTGTGTAGGAAGGAACTGCTGGTGCTGGTTTAAACCGAAGATAGACACAAAAAGCTGGAGTAACTCAGGCAGCATCTCTGGTGAGAAGGAATGGGTGACGTTTCGGGTCAAGACCCTTCTTTAGACGGGAAATATTTTCTTCCCACAACCCAAACTCCTGTGGGTAGATGGGTTAATTGGCTACTGTAAATTGCCCCTAATGTAGTGTGAGTAGTAGAATTGATTGCAACATAGGTAGAATAAATGGGAGGGAGAATTAGTCCGCCAGCAGGGTTATTGGTGCTCCACTCCCCTTCCTGCTGGACATATACAGGAAGAGATGTATCAGCAGAGCCATCTCCATCATCAAAGACCCTTACCACCCATCGCATGACATTTTCTCCATCCTGCCATCTGGGAAGAGGTACAGGAGCATTAGCTGCAAAACCAGCAGGATGCTCCTCAGCTTCTTCCCACAGGCTATAAGACTGCTAAATGGACTTCGCCCTCTGCCAAGTATCGCGCACAAACCCCCACACTGCAGCAGAGCCACTGTTGTGCCGCTGCCGGTCGGAACGCCTGTTGAATGTTTAGTAGAGTGTTAAATTTGTTCATGATACATGTATTTTTTTTTAATTTTTTTATTTCTATTTATTTTTCATGCACACTGAATGGACACTGGTTGAGTAACGTTTTTTTGTTTCCTCTGGGTATGCGAATACTCAGGAAATGACAATAAAGATATACAATACAATACAATACAATACAATAGTCCTGTTCAGTTTAGTCAGGTTCGAACCCGGGTCTCCTGCGCTGTAAGGCAGTAGCTCTACAACTGCGCAGTGATGTGAGTGATAGTTTCGGAAATGCATTGAGGGGCATGGAAGTGGGATAACTCTGGATTAGGAATGGGAGTGGGAGCAGACTAGCCTGGTCTGGGATAGTCTTGGACTGGGAATGAGAGTGGCTCAGGCCATGACAGTAGCTAGTTGAAACTAGACCTAGCTGGGAGTGGGAGTACGATATTGTGCCTCACAGTTCTTGACTCTCGACTTTTCATCTCTGGTCTTTGTCACCCCCCCCCCCCCCCCCCCCCCCCCCCCCCCATCCCCCCTCCCACATCGTCACCTGTATCCACCTGTCACTTAAGATGGACACAAAACGCTGGAGTAACTCAGCGGGACTGACAGCATCTGACAGCATCCATTTTAGCTGTAAACCAGAACCTGCAGTTAATTCCTCACATTTTCGTCATCTATTACTTGCTTGCCTGTTTTTTTTCCTACTCCCTCCTCTCTCCAGCTTTCTCTCTCCCCCCCCCCCCACCCCCTGTAGACCCCCCCCCCCCCCCCAACCCCCCACCCATCGCCTCACCCCACCACCCCCCTCCTCTACAATCTATGAAGAAAGGTCCCGATAACAAACCTCACCATCCATGTTCTACAGAGATGCTGCCTGACCCGCTGAATTCCTCCAGCACTTTGCGGTTTTTCAGCAAGAATCCAGCATCTGCAGTTCCTTCTTTCTACTTCCAATCATCTTGTTGTCAGAGGCAATAGCACCACCTGCTGGCTCGATGGGGATTTGACCGGGGACCTCTGTGCTCTGACTGTTTGACCCTTGACCTACACCCTGAGTTTTTCTTCAATCTTTAATAGTCATAACCATAAACATAGAAACATAGAAAATAGGTGCAGGCGGAGGCCATTCGGCCCTTTGAGCCAGCACCGCCATTCATTGTGATCATGGCTGATCGTCCCCAATCAATAACCCGTGCCTGCCTTCTCCCCATATCCCTTGACTACACTAGCCCCTAGAGCTCTATCTAACTCTCTCTTAAATCCATCCAGTGATTTGGCCTCCACTGCCCACTGTGGCAGGTAATTCCACAAATGTATAACTCTCTGGGTGAACAAGTTTTTTTCTCACCTCAGTCTTAAATGGCCCCCCCTTTATTCTAAGACAGTGGCCCCTGGATCTGGACTCACCCAACATTGGGAACATTTTTCCTGCATCTAGCTTGTCCAGTCCTTTTATAATTTTATATGTTTCTATAAGATGCCCCCTCATCCTTCTGAACTCCTGTGAATACAAGCCTAGTCTTTTCAATCTTTCCTCATATGCCAGTCCCACCATCCCAGGGATCAATCTCGTGAACCTACGCTGCACTGCCTCAATCACAAGGATGTCCTTCCTCAAATTAGGAGACCAAAACTGTACACAATACTCCAGATGTGGTCTCACCAGAGCCCTATACAACTGCAGAAGAACCTCTCTACTCCTATACTGAAATCTTCTTGTTATGAAGTTTTATGAAATGTTATAAAACATAATAGTAAGATTAAACGAGAACTTGCCAGTTTGAAGTTTGATCTTTATTTTATGAGGAGTAACGTTGAGGGATTACGTGAAGACCCCGTCCAGTACGCATGCGTGTCAATCTTCAAATCAGCGGTGTGACATCACAGAAAACAGTTGTTGAAATGAACATAGTAAGATAAGAGAACCATAATACCTGTTGAACTTTATGATAGAGGGCTGGGAGCGGAGGGCACGTAATCCCTCAACGTTACTCCTCATAAAATAAAGATCAAACTTCAAACTGGTAAGTTCTCGTTTAATCTTACTATTTTACTTCTGAGTCACGTGACTAAGTGAAGATTTTAAAGCTCTATGATTTCATGCCATGGAACCAAGTCCAGGCGTCATACAGTAGGCCAATGATGAGTGAGCATTAAGAATGCATTCAGACATGACATAGATATGGACATGTTGATGCTATAAATGAATAATAGTGGCAATAGTAACCTCCCTCAACCTGGAGGAAGTATGAACCATATCTAACATAGAGTTAGCAAATACCCCTGTTCTGGCAATAGGCTTATTCTGAATATTTGGATAGATTAATAGTTTGACCATCCTGCAACCGCTAGGATGTGATCCATCCCTGCTGCTGAGGCATAACGGTCCTGGTGGAGTGAGACTCAATGTCAATGTACACTCCTGTATATGCCAGACCCATATAACCATCTGGAGAAGGTTCGTAGCGATACCTTCTAACAAGATTTTATGGCACCCTGAGGGAGTTCCGGGACCGCTGGGCTCCGCAGGGTGTTGAATGTATCCTCAATAAGGATTGTATCATAATTGTATAATAGTTTATTATGGATATATGTTTGTATTGTAATGCTGATTCACAAAAAATAATATCATACTTTTATAATAATATATTAAATAGAGAATCACCCTCAACAGAAGCATTAAGGGAAGATTGGGAACATGAGCTAATGATAAAGATCTCGAAGGATAGATGGGAAAAGTATTTGATGAATACACATAACTGTTCTATTAATGCAAGACATAATTTAATTCAATTCAAATTATTACATAGACTATATTATTCAAAAACGAGGTTGAATAAATTTTATCCAAACGTCTCTCCCAGATGCGATAAATGTTTGTTTCAAAACGCTAATATAACACATTCATTTGTAGGATGTACAAAGTTGAATACATTTTGGAGTGATATATTTGATATATTTACAAAGCTTTTCAAGTCAAGAATAGAACCCAAAACGGAATTGATTATATTTGGAATAATAGGAGAAGATACCAATTTAAATAAAGATCAAAATGTTTTTTTAAATTATGGGTTAATAATTGGAAAGAAATTGATACTTAAATTTTGGAAAAATACAACCATACCAACTGTTAAAATGTGGATTAGGAATATGATGGACATAGCACGCCTCGAAGAAATGAGACTCCGACTAATAGATAAATATGACCAATTCTTAAGGAGTTGGTCTCCTTTCATCGACTTTTTGGAATCATGTGATGCAGCGGTACCGTAAAGATTGCTGATTTCAGTTCATGACGCGGATAGATCTACATCTCCGAATACAGATTTGAAAAATTATCTTTTAAGGGGCCTTCTCTTCTATTTCTACTTTCCACTTTCTCTCTTCCTTTTTTATTTTTTATATACACACTTCACGTTTTTCTACTCTCTACCATCTATTTTTCCACTTTTTCCTCTTTCTATTGTTTTCTTTTTCTTGTCTTGCTTACTTCCTTCTCATAACATAAAACTAGAGGTTGTACATAGAATGGATTACGGTATTACATAGTTGGCACCTAAAATTAGGTTCCACTGTACTGTTTTGTGCTGTATTAACTTCTAATAAAATAAACAAAAAAAAAAAAAAATGTTTGTATTGTATTTATGGTGGTGGGTTCTGGCTTGTTTTATTGTAGTGTAAATATTATTTTTTAATAATTGAATAAATTAAAAAAAAACAACAAGATTTTATGTAACTTATAATATTGCTGTCAGTCTATAAAGCTCTTAGGAACCTTGACATACTGGTGTAAATGCGTGATCACACGCAACCCAAGGTCCATGGGGTATGCAACTCTAGTTTGGTCTTGTGTCCCTGTCTAATCTGCTTGATTAATCATAAACAAACATGTTATAATAGCCCACAGATATGATCATTCTATCCAGTGTTGCAATGACTGGACCCATAGCCCTGTACTCAGTGCCATGGCGTAATTACTAGTACGCGAGTATGACCATGGGCAGGGATGTTGCTGATGCCCATCGGTGAAGTGATGTAATATAATGTTAACAACCTATATCTCTGCGTCCCTAAACCTGGGAGGTTTTAAGCTGACGGTACCTTCATTCTCTGGATAACAGAGGGCGAGAACCGGACAGAGTGGTTTATGTACTCATCAGCCAAATGATTAGGAGGTACTTTAGGCACAGTAATGGAATAGTAACTTAATGTTAGAATCCTATAAAACTGAATTTTAATGTGTCAGTCATCCGTGCCGTGTTAAATGTAAGGAAGCATAAACAATGCTTCGCATCCCCTCTGCAGATAGCTGCTATATGGTGCTATCCCTGCAATCTGTAGTGAGCACTCTAACGCTCATGGTATGACAACCCAAGCCACAGAAACGATCTCTCAGAGTCTGTGATTGATTATAACATGCAGAGGATGGTTTCAACATCACAACTGAACCAGCATCTTTTTATCCGGAATTAACCATGTAAGGTTTTATGTTCATTCTTCGCCTCAGCAGGAGCCATAGGTGTATAACCCAGGCAGGCACTATGAAAACCCGGAAGCAGGAATCTTGCTGAATTTTGCAAAACCCGTCTATTGAGGCCAAATGGAGGAAGACATAAAAGAACATTCCTTCCTAGTGTAGCGAGAATGCACCCTTCGCCACTGTATGCCTCGTTCATTGTTGATTGAAACTGGATGCAAGCAATTCAATAGTTAGTGTTCTATCAATCCACATTGTCATTAAATACTTTGTGATCACACATTCATTCTGTGTTGTCATTGATTTTACATAATAATACACCAGTGCTAAATGTGGTTTGGTAAAACTATCACCGGATACTTTGATTTGATTGTACCTTTGTGATTAACATATACCACCTCCAAAGTGTATCACCTTGGACTTGTGCATGCCTTATGTGCATATCTACACACTCTTTAATGCCCAGAATGCACCTGGTATCCATTGGCAGTTGATACCATGACTGAACACTTGATAACTCATGCTAATCCCATCTGCCTCCGTAACTAGAGATGGTATTAGTAAATTACCCATCTTTGGGCAATAGCATCAGTTTGGAAATGACTGAAGATTTACGGATAAGAGGTTTTAGTGGAGCAAAGCTGTCCATCATTGTGTCTTTGATTGTTTCAGCTAAAAATAGCAGAGGTCTAATTTTTTATCTCAGAGCTGATCCCAGACCAATAAATGATTGGGATGATTGTATCCCAACAATCAATAGTTTCAGTTGGTATCAACTTAATTTAAATTTAACTGGATGGGTGTGAACCAATTCCTCAAATATAGCTATGTGGCGGATAAGGCTAATTTAGTAAAATACAGTATGTTCAATATCATCCAGATTGGCCATGCTACTTATTTGTTAGCTCTGTGCAGCCGAAGCACTGATACTAGTGATTTGGTAAATAATCTGGAAACTGGAGTTAGCCCATTGTAACGTTACTGAGTGAATCGTTGCCTCATCAGTTAAATTTCAAATATCTTCAACCCTGCGAGTGGAAATGATCACATGGTAGTTATTCAGAAAAGTCTATATTTCACATGCGGGTTGAGGCTGTTGATAATGATCAGTCCACATCACATTCTTGTGAGCCTTGTCTTGAAAGGCAACTCCAACCATACCTGTGTGCAGTATAAACTAATCTAGTGTTATCCTAAGCCAGTGTAAATATTCAAACCAGTTTAATATTACCACATTGTATCCGTGACTGGGGACATCATCGATGAGGTTCCATACCTTTATCCGAATGGGAGGACTTATGCAACCCAACCAGGAGCTGCCTCAAACATGTGTGCATGATTACATCTGCTCCTGGAGGTAGAGGAGCTCTGGTACGAGGTTGGCGCATCTTCCAACGAAGGCCGTTCTGGGCTGTGGCCTAAAAAAGACCTTTGTCCTGGTTGTACGGCCTTCAAGCTTTCACCAGCTTGAGTTCATCTTGGTTTGCTGGTGGGTGCGTAGGGGTGCTGCCGTCGAAGATGTGAGGTCTTGCGTGATGGTGTGGCCTTCCTGAACCCGACACCACTCGTCGAGCTCCTGCTGCTGGTAGTGTTGTTCCTGCACCCCCTGCACACTTGTGGTTTTTTTCAGCCAAACCCCTGTCTTCAGAGTCAGCCCAGAAGTGACTCCTAATACACCCCTCTATCGAGGGAGTTGCATTATGCAGCCCTCAATAAGGTGCTGCTATGGGCATCCAAGGACCCCCTGGTGACTAGGCTCCATATACCGGAGCGTCACATTGGAGCTTCTGATCCATCAACCGCTCCATGCGGGATATGCGATCACCTCCCGCCGGCGTCCATTCCTGTAACATATTCTCACAAAACAGCACACAACGACCTTCGAGTAAGGAATTTACCTGCATGTCCTTTTAAAACCTTCTGCTGCGGGGCAACACTCCTCCCGAGCCTGGTCTCGTGGTCGTGGTTTGTTACAGGTGGGGTTCCTCTGTGGTCCTTGTAGAAACACTCCCCTGCGGGTTATTTCTTCCCCCCCCCCCCAGCTTTTTCTCCGCGGTCCCTTATAGGGTGATTTCACTAAAGGTCACTGGAGCGTAGATCCGCACCCACGTGACCAAAATTCTCAAGTGGAGGACACTCGAGGGTTCGGTACATGTTAGTGGATGGGAAAAAACGCATTTTCCCACCCGTTAAAAACATAGAAAACGGCGAGGTTGTGAGCTGCAATTTACTGTGCCAGTCGGGGTGACCGTGAGGCACAGCTACCTAGATTTACAGGGGAAAAAAAAGATAGTATCCCCGCAGTAACTGCAGCCGGGATATCCCCGCGGTCCCTATCAAAGGGATAGCCGCAATTTACAAAGTGGGGGGGGTACATACTTACAGTCGTCTGCTCCTCGCATCCCGCAGTCTACAGAGCGGGTTCTCGGTCGCTCCCCGAATTCTACGGTCTCCGGAGCGGCGGTCCCGGTGCCCCCTGCACCAATATGAAGCCGCTGGCTCCACAGCCAGCGGCTCGAAGGTGAATCCACCGCCGTCCGCTCCCCGCGTCCCGCGGTCTCCCGAGCGGGTTCTCCACCGTATGAAGCCGTTGGTTTGCTGCCGGCGGCTCAATGGTGAATTTACCCGCATTCCGCGGTTCCGAACGTCTAGGTCCGTGGGCGCAATTCCCCGTGACCGGGGTTCCCTGAAGTTCGAGACTGGGGTTTCCCCTCCGTCCCGACTTAGCCCCGGACTTTAAGCAGGACCTCTAAGTAGAGGTTCCTGCAAGTAGATTTAACCTGAAAGTATTTTAAAAACTCACCTCAGGTCTGTTTTTGGCAGGAGAATCACTTCACCCTGCCAGTGCGATAGACGATATGACACGCCACCTGGTGCAAGCACTTGTTTCCATCGTGGGACCACTTCTCCTTCGCCTACCGAATGTGGTTAGTGTCTCCCACTGATCTCTTCCCTGTCTTCAGTTAAGGTAGCTTATATCAAAAGGTGCATTTGCAAGTTGAATCGGTTGTAAGGAAGGCAAATGCAAATTTAGCGTTCATTTTGAGAGGACTAGAGTATAAAAACAGGGATATAATGTCGAGGCTTTCTAAGGCTCGCCTTTGGCCCAACTCGCACACACCAGCCAACAATGTCCCAAGCTTTCTAAGGAATCTGGTTGGACCACATTTGTCTTGGAGTCACACAGTGTGGAAACAGGCCCTTTGGCCCAACTTGCCCACACGGACCATCATGTCCCATCTACACTTGTCCCACCTGCCTGCATTTGCCCCATACCCCTCTAAACCTGTCCTATCCATGTACCTGTCTAAATGTTTCTTGAATGTTGCAACCTGCCTCAAATACCTCCTCCGGCAGCTCATTCCATACACCCACCGTACACCATACACCCACCACCCTACGTTTCTCCTCGTGACCGCGTGGGTTTTCTCCAGGTGCTCTGGTGTGAAAAAGTGACCCTTTTAAATATTTTCCTCCGTTACTTAGGTCTTTGGTTATCGATTCCCAGCAGTTAAAGAAGGAAGTGCATCGACACTCAATGAATAGCAAAAAAGAACGGTGGCGCAGCGGTAGAGTTGCTGCTTCACAGCGACGGAGACCCGGGTTCAATCCTGACTACGGGTGCTGTCTGTACAGAGTTTGTACGTTTTCTCCAGGTGCTCCAGTTTCCTCCCACACTCCAAAGACGTACAGGTTTGTAGGCTAATTGGTTTGGTGTAAATGTAAATTGTCCCTCGTGTGTGGAAATTAGTGTTAATAGTCATAGAGTGATACAGTGTGGAAACAGGCCCTTCGGCCCAACTCGCTCACACCAGCCAACAATGTCCCAGCTACCCTCGTCTTGCCTGCGCTTGGACCATAACCCTCCAAACTTATCTTATCCATGTACCTGTCCAATTGTTTCTTAAACAATGGGATAGTCCTAGCCTCACCACCCTTTCTGAAAGTCTAGATACACTACATCCACTGGCACCTCTTCATCCATTTTACTTGTCACATCCTCAAAAAATTCCAGAAGATTAGTCAAGCATGATTTCCCTTTCATAAATCCATATTGACTTGGACTAATCCTTTCACTGTTATCAAAATGGCCCATTATTACCTCTTTAATAATTGACTCCAGCATCTTCCCCACCACCGATGTCAGGCTAACTGGTCTGTAATTTCTCTCTCCCGCCTTTCTTAAAAATGGAACAACATTAGCTACCCTCCAATCCACAGGAGCTGATCCTGAATCTATAGAACATTGGAAAATGATCACCAATGCGTCTACAATTTCCAGAGCCACTTCCTTAAGTTCCCTGGGATGCAGACCATCAGGCCCTGGGGCGTTATCTGCCTTCAGTTCCCATTAGTCTACCCAACACCATTTCTTGCCTAATGTGAATTTCCTTCAGCTCCTCCATCATCCTAGATCCTCTAGGATGGTCTTGGACAAGTTGCTGGTGATATTCCCTCCTGGAAACTAGAAGGACGGCACAGTGGCGCAGCGATGGAGCTGCTGCCTTAAAGCGCTTGCAAAACCAGAGGCCTGGGTTCAATCCCGACTACGGCTGTCGTTTGTACGGAGTTTGTACATTTTCCCCGCGACCATGTGGGTTTTTTCCGAGATCTTCGGTTTCTCCCACACTCCAAAGGTTTGTAAGTTACTTGACTTGGTATAAGTGCAAATTGTCGCTGGTGTGCCTAGGATAGTGTTATTGTGCGGGGATCGCTGGGTGGTGTGGACTAGGTGGGCCAAAGGGCCTGTTTCCGCGCTGTAACTCCAAACCAACCTAAACTAAACAGTAGGAACTCCTAGAAATATATTTGGATAAAGTCCTGAAGTTGACTTTCGTAAAGTCGATTTATGCCCCTGTCCCACTTCGGAAACCTGAATGGAAACCTCTGGAGACTTTGCGCCCCCACCCAAGGTTTCCGTGCAGTTCCTGGAGGTTTTTGTCAGTCTCCCTACCTGCTTCCACTACCTGCAACCTCCCGCAACCACCTGCAACCTCCGGGAACCGCACGGAAACCTTGGGTGGGACGCAAAGTCTCCAGAGGTTTCCGTTCATGTTTCCTAAGTGGGACAGGGGTAAAACTGTCCACGATTAGGGTAAGGTGTATTATACTCATGCTACGTACATGCATCGTTCCCCTTCTCTAAATGTGAGCAGGTTTATCATGTTGTGAAGAAATATGCTGTTAGGTTGCTGTCTGGATATGTGACACACCCTCACTGATAGATAGATAGATAGATAGATAGATAGATAGAATTTATTGCCACACAACCAGGGTCGGTGGAAATTTGGGTTGTCAGCAGCAGTACAATAATAAAGAACACACAACCACAATAAAACTGTAACACAAACATCCACCACAGCATTCATCACTGTGGTGGAAGGCACACCATTTGGCCAGTGCTCCTCCATTTCTCCCCCATGGACAGGACCAGAGTCCAGAATCAGTCCAGGATCGGCTCTTCCTCATCGGAGACGGCGGCTTTAAGATGGTGTAGGCCGATCGGTCAAGTTTTAAAGACTCCACCGCAGCCAGAAGCACCGTAGACCGCAGGGCCGGCGGTCGAAGCTCCCCTCCAGGGGTGATGGTGAGTCCATGCCGGACCCACGGTAGAAGTTGGCCGCGGGCCGGCAGTGATGGCTTCTTCTTCCCCCGGGTCCCCCACGAGGGATCCCGGGCTGTAGGCGCTACGTCAGCTGGAGCTCTGCAGACCGCGCGCGGCTTCAGGCTGTCGGAAGCCCCGGGCCAGCGAAACGGAGCGCTCCCCTCCAGCGAGCCCCAGCGAGGGCTCACCCGCTCCACGCCGAGAGTCCACGCTGCACCCGCCGCTAAAGCCCCGGGCGTGTCTCCAGGAAAGGCCGCGCTGATCCTTGATGTTAGGCCACGGGGGAGGCGACCTGAAAAAACTTGCCTCTCCATGGAGGAGGCGACCGAAGCGGTTTCCCCCTTACCCCCCCCCCACCACCCCCCCCCCCCCCACACAAAAAACACACAAAGAACATTAAATACACACTTTAATACATACTAAAAAATAAATAAATAAATAAATAGAATCGCTACGTTAGATGCCTATGATGCCACATTTCTTTCAGCGTCTCCGTGGAGTCAAAGTGCGGAAATTATTGCTGAAGAACAGTTCTGGACGCTTCTGATTACTCCGTCAGTGTTCTTCACCTAGATAAGCACTGCAGAGGAACAGGCCCTTCGGTCCACAATAATTGTGATGAAACACGATGCCAAGGTAACCTCGTTTAAGATACACTAAGATGGGTGTCACGGTGGCGCAGCGGTAGAGTTGCTGCCTTACAGCGCCGGAGACCCGGGCTCGATCCCGACTATGGGTGCTGTCTGTACGGAGTTTGTACGTTCTCCCCGCGACCGGTTTTCTCCGGGAGCTCCGGTTTCCTCGAATGAAAATGCGCAGGTTTGCACGTTAATTGGATTTGTAAAATTGGAAATTGTCCCCAGTGTGTGTAGGATAGTGGTCGTGTGTGGGGATCGATGGTCGGCGCGGACTCGGTGGGCCTAAGGGCATGTGTTCACGCTGTATCTCTAACCTAAACTAAGCTCAACCTAACCTAAGGCTCTAACCTAAACTAATCTCATCAACTTGCAGATGATCCAAATCTCTCCACACATGTGCCTATACCGAGCATCTTAAACACCTCTATCATATCTGCCTCCACCACCACTATCCCTGGCTACACGTTCCAGGCACCTACCACCCTCCGTGAAATAAAACCTGCCCTGCACATCTCCTTTAAACTTAGCTTCTCCCACCTCAAAGCTATGGCCTCTAATCTTTCCTATCTGGGAAAATAAGTTCTGACTATCTTCCATATCTATATGTATGCTTCTATCTAGATCTTACAAACAACGGGATAGTCCCTGCCCCAACCACCTCCTCTGGCAGCATGTTCCATACACCCACCACCCTTGGTGTGAAAATTGGCTTCTGTAAATTGCTCCTAGTGTTCAGGGACTTGATGAGAAAGTGGGATAACATAGAACTACTGTGAATAGGTGTTCAGCATGGATTGAATGGCGGAGTAGACTTGATGGGCCGAATGGCCTAATTTTGCTCCTCGAACCTCTGAGCTTATGGACTCGGAAGGCTGAAAGGGCCTGTTTCCGTGCTGTATCTCAAAACCCTCTAAATTAAATGAATGTCCATGTTTTAAGCTGTGATTCTTGGACAAAGTGGCTGTGAATTTTACTCATAATTGTCTTTCTAGGCTGGAGAGTCCAGATAATAGTCCTGCTGGGAAATATAGAAACATAGAAACATAGAAAATAGGTGCAGGAATAGGCCATTCGACCCTTCAAGCCTGCACCGCCATTCAATATGATCATGGCTGATCATCCAACTCAGTATCCTGTACCTGCCTTCTCTCCCATACCCCCTGATCCCTTTAGCCACAAGGGCCACATCTAACTCCCTCTTAAATATAGCCAATGAACTGGCCTCAACTACCTTCTGTGGCAGAGAATTCCACAGATTCACCACTCTGTGTGAAAAATGTTTTTCTCATCTCGGTCCTAAAATATTTCCCTTTTATCCTTAAACTGTGACCCCTTGTCCTGGACTTCCCCAACATCGGGAACAATCCACACACACACGAGGGCCAATTTTAGAATGATGCCATCAATTAACCTAGAAACCTGTAAGTCTTTGGAGTTTGGGAGGAAAACGGAGATCCTGGAGAAAGCCCAGGCAAACTCCGTACAGACAGCACCCGTAGTCAGGATCGAACCAGGTCTCTGTTGCTGTGAGGCAACAACTCTACTGCTGCACCACTGATGCAGCGTGGAAACAGGCCCTTCAGCCCACTGATTCCATGCTGACCAGCGATCACTCCGTACACGAGCATTGAAGAAGAGATGAGACCTGGAGCAGACCATCCATAATCATATTGAAAAGTAGGTCATTTGAAGGGGCCGAGTGGCCTGATCCTGCTCCTATCTCTTCTGTTTCTTACGTTTAATAGCTTAGTATCTATTATTTTGCTCTATTTACTTTCACGTACTTACCCAGTCAAAATCATTCTCCCCTGCCCAGCAAATACATTTATCAGTGGGGAGATTTCCTGTTATAATTTGGGCAGGAAAAGTATTTCCTGGTTTCTCATCTGATTTAAGATGAAGAGATAAAAGCAGGCGGCACGGTGGCCCGGGCAGGCAGCACAATGGTGCAGCGGTAGAGCCTCTGCCTTACACCGCCAGAGACCCCTGGTTCAATCCTGATCACGGGTACTTGTCTGTACGGAGTTTGTACGTTCTCCCCGTGACCGCACCGCGTGGGTTTTCTCCAGGTGCTCCGGTTTCCTCCCACACTCCAAAGTTGTACAGGTTTGCAGGTTAATTTGCTTTGGTAATATTGTAAATAGTCCCTAGTGTGTGTAGGATAGGTTCAGTTCTGCAGTGTAGTGATCGCTGATTGGTGCTCGCTCGGTGGGCCGAAGGGCCTATTTCCACGCTGTATCTCTCAAGTCTTAAAATCTAAATACCTGTAGTTTCCCCCTCTCTGACGCTCAGTCTGATGAAGGGTGGTCTCTACCCGAAACGCCACCAATTCCTTTTCTCCAGACATGCTGCCTGACCCGGTGAGGTACTCCAGCATATGTTTGTACCAGCTGAAGTATTCAAGTTTTTTACATGGATGCCTGGAATGCACGGTCAGAGGAGGGTCATAAATGCACAAGTTATAGGTGCAGAATTAGGCCATTCAGCCCATCAAGTCTGCTCTGCCATGCAACCATGGCTGATCTATCTTTCCCTCTCAACCCCATTCTCCTGCCTTCTCCCCATAACCCCTAACACCTTGTACTAATAAACAATATGTGGTGGAGGTGGCTATGGAGAGATCATTGGATAGTTTAGTTTAGTTTCAGGGGCAGAAAATCCGGGGGGGGGGGGGGGGGGGGGGGGGGGGGGGAGTGCGGTGATTGGAGAAGGGAAACGTGGCACAAACCTGCGTCTCGTCCGCAGCCAGGATCGATCCCGGCTCACCGGCATTGTCCCGAGTGACCCACCCCCCACGGGTGGCCAGAGAGGTCGGGAGTCAGACGGGAACTGTACCCCCAGGCCCACAGCCAGCGCAGAGAAGCAGCGTTAAACCCAGCTCAACTCTGCCTGTCCCGCCAGATTAACCTACAGCCCTTCCTGGACATACGGGAAATATGGCCAGTGCAGAGAAGGAGCGCTGGTGTCCCGTCAGTCCAGGCAGGGCTTGTAGGTTAACCTGGCGAGATAGGCAGAGTTGAGTTGCATTTAGCGCTGGATAGAGCCTCCGAAGCCTCGCTCATGTGTGTGTGTGTGTGAGTGTGCGTAGGCGCGCACGGCCGCCAAATAATTGTGTCCCCCCCGTCCCCCGGTCCCCTCCATATTTTGATAGCGAGTTCCGTGCCTGTTTAGTTTAGACGTACAGCATGGAAAAAGGTCCCCTGGCCCACCAAAACCGCTCTGACCAGCGATCCCCGCACACTCTATCCCTACCACTAAGGACAACTTTTTAACAGAAACTAATAAACTTACAAACCTGCACGTCTTTGAAATGTGAGAGAAAACCAGACTCAAGTGGCAAACCCAGGCTGGCCGCAGGGAGAATGCACAAACCACATACGGACAACAGCTGCAGTCAGGATGGAACCCGGGTCTCCGGTGCTGTGAGGCCGCAACTCTACCGCTGCACCACTGTGCATAGGATAGCCACCTGGACATGCAGGGAATGGAGGGATATGGATCACGTGCAGGCAGAGGAGACTAGTTTAACCTGGCTTCGTGTTTAGAACGGACATTGTGGGCCGAAGGGCCAGTTCCTGTGCTGTTCTCTTCTATGGGAGCCAGTGCAAGCCAGTGATGGAGGGCAGAGACGGTTCACCAGACTGATTCCTGGGATGTCAGGACTGTCGTATGAAGAAAGACTGGATAGACTTGGTTTATACTCTCTAGAATTTAGAAGATTGAGAGGGGATCTTATAGAAACTTACAAAATTCTTAAGGGGTTGGACAGGCTAGATGCAGGAAGATTGTTCCCGATGTTGGGGAAGTCCAGGCCAAGGGGTCACAGCTTAAGGATAAAGGGGAAATCCTTTAAAACCGAGATGAGAAGAACTTTTTTCACGCAGAGGGTGGTGAATCTCTGGTGCTCTCTGCCACAGAGGGTAGTTGAGGCCAGTTCATTGGCTATATTTAAGAGGGAGTTAGATGTGGCCCTTGTGGCTAAGGGGATCAGGGGGTATGGAGAGAAGGCAGGTACGGGATACTGAGTTGGATGATCAGCCATGATCATATTGAATGGCGGTGCAGGCTCGAAGGGCCGAATGTGCCTACTCTTCTATGCACCTAATTTCTATGTTTCTATGTTTCTATGGTGTTATTGTGTTGAGTGGCCACTGTGAAGTTAGCATGAGTCTGTTATCGATACATATTCTTGAGGTATGGTCACTGCGAGAAATGAAAGACCTCGAACTGTGGTTCGGCTATGCAGTCAAATAGGTTGTCTCCATTTTCCCTGGATAGACTCAAAAAGCTGGAGCAACTCAGCGGGTCAGGCAGCATCTCTGGAGCAAAGGGTCGAGACCCTTCTTCAACCTGAAGAAGGGTGTCGACCCGAAACATCACCTATTCCTTTTCTCCAGAGATGCTGCCTGACCCGCTGAGTTTCTCCATCATTTGGTGTCTACCCTGGCTTGAAACCAACATCTGCACTCCCTCCCTGCACGTTATTCCCAGTGCATTTCAGGAAGCTGGGCATATCATTCCTTTCTGTGTTATTAGTTTTCCAGGCTCTGTTTTTTTTTCTGTAACAGCAATTTTGATCAGTAAACAAGTTGCCTCTGTGTACATGATAGGGAGCAGTCTGAAGCGGGCTGCTGGTGAGACTGCAGACATTTTGTGAGTGCTTTGGCGGTGGAGATGGGGGTTGAGTGAGGGAGTGGGGGTGGGGTGTAGGAGGTGGGGAGAGGGGGAGAGAGACAGGGAGCGATAAAACAACCCGAGAGAGAACAACCCGCGTGATTTGTGAGGGGAGAGCATGGAATAGCAGGAGGAGGCTGGGTTAAAGAGCTCGGGGAATGTGTGGACACACGCAGAGAGAGGGAGGGAGTGAGAGAAGGGCGGAGCGGGGCTAATATCAGTGCCGATGTTGATGTGATCTATACTCTCATCAGACCATGAAGTATGCGTGTGCGTATGATGCTCTCTGAAGGAAGCTACCAGGCAGCTTCAATCCAGCCACTGAACCAAAACTCGCTGTGATCCAGTCTCTTCTTGTTAAAGTCGTGTGAGTGGCAACCTTGTTTTGCTTTTTTTTTAAATTTGAAAAAAAAAACCCTGGTTGGAATAATCCAGGAGGAAATGTGCAACTCTGGTTTTGAACCTGTGTGACACTGCTGTAAGTATGTGCTGATTTATAGCAATTACTACAATTAACAAAATACCATGCAATGACAGTGTTTTTTTTAAAGCCCCGCGGATGTTGCAAAGCTGTTGCATTTGTCCTGCTACGGTGCAGAGGTGAACATTAGGTTTTTTTTTTAATACTGCGTCTTTGCACAGGCAGGGCAGTCAGTGGGGTTTGTGTGCGCGTTGCAGGCACACACACACTCTTCTGAACGCTGCCTATGCGTTTTATAGAGACAGCGAGGCGATGGAGGGATGAGAGAGAGAGGCTGTTTGTGTGCTTTCACTGCTAAATCAGGGAGCTAGCTGTAAATAATGCGACTGAACCCAGCGGCTGTAGTATCTGGTATCTGCAAGTTCTCGCCAGGGAAAGCACTGCGAGTTGATAAGTCTCTCTCCCTCTTAAAGGGCTGAGAAGATTGGGCGTTGGTTGATGATGGCCTCATTGGGGTTGCCTGGGAGAGTTAGTTGCTGCCTCAGAGAGCCTGGGTTCGATCCTGACCTCGGGTGCTGCCTGTGTGGAGTTTTCCCACCTTGTGACTGCTGAGTGGGTTTCCTCCAGGTGCTCTGGTTTCCGCGCACATCCCATTGTAGGTTAATTGACCTCCACACGTTTCCCCATACCCCGCTGTGTGTGTGTGTGTGTGTGGTTTTGAGAGAGGCAGCATGGAAGCAGGCCCTTCGGCCCGCCCAGTCCACCCTGTACACTAGTTCTATCCGACGCACCAGGGAGAATTTACAAGAGCCATTTACCCTAGCAGCCTGTAGGTCTTTGGAGTGTGTGAGGAAACCGGAGCACCCGGAGAAAACCCACCAGGTCTCGGGGAGAACGAACAAACTCCGTACAGACAGCACCTGTACTCAGGATTGAACCTGGGTCTCTGGTGCTGTAAGGCAGCAACTCTACCGCTGTGCCACTGTGCTGCCCAGGGCATGAATAACAAAAAGTGGTTGGTCAGGACCTCTCTCAGGATAGATGGTAGGTCAGGTCCTCTCTCTAATTGGTGATAGGGTGGTCCAGGTGTCTAATCACAGCTGGGAAGAAACTGTCCCTGAATCTGGACGTGTGTGTTTTCACAATTCTGTACTTCTCGCCTGATGGATGAGGGAGTGACCGGGGGTGAGACTGGTCCTTGATAATGCTGCTGGCCTTGTTGAGGCAGCGTGGGGTAGAGATTGAATCAATGGAAGGGAGGTTGGTTTGAGCGATGGTCTGGTCTGCGTCCACAACTCTTTCTTGTGGTCTTGGATGGAGCTGTACATGATGATCAGCTCTTGCAACTAATGCCCCTGTCCCACTTAGGAAACCTGAACGGAAACCTCTGGAGACTTTGCATCCCACCGAAGGTTTCCGTGCGGTTCCCGGAGGTTTTTGTCAGTCTCCCTACCTGCAACCACCTGCAACCTCCGGGAACCGCACGGAAACCTTGGGTGGGGCGCAAAGTCTCCAGAGGTTCCCATTCAGTTTTCCTAAGTGGGACAGGGGCATTAGAAGTTATAATGATTTAGAGAGATTGAACAGGCTGTGGGTTTCTATAGTGGCAATGGGTTGAACAGATGACTTGATATGAATTGGATTATGAAAGGGTAAGAGGAGATCCAGTGACATGGAGACTGAATTGGAGGGAATACAAAAGCAATAGAAAGATATTAATATCATTAAGATATTAATTTCTAAATAATTATATTAATGAATCAAATAAGGAATTTTGCATAAACTATTTTGCTTGGAAACACAATAGAAAGCAGAACTCACAACCTTTGAAGTTGCGACAAATTGAATTGAATTGAACCGAAAGATACAGCATGGAAACAGGCCCTTCGGCCCACCGAGTCCGCGCCGACCATCAATCGCCCATTCACATTGGTTTCATGTATTTCTACTTACTCATCTACTTCCTATGCACTAGGGAGCCAATTAACCTACAAATCCGCAGGTCTTTGGGATGTGGGAGGAAACCGGAGCACCCGGAGGAAACCCACGCGAGCACGGGGAGAATGTGCAAACTCCACACACAAGCAGCACCCAAGATCGAACCCGGGTCTCTGGCGCCGTGAGGCAGCAACTCTACTCTCTCAAGGGATATGGGGGAAAAAGCCGGAACGGGAAACAGATTTCGTATGTAGCCAAAATTGCTGGAAAAACTCAGCGGGTGCGGCAGCATCTATGGAGCGAAGGAAATAGGCAACGTTTCGGGAACCCGAAACGTTGCCTATTTCCTTCGCTCCATAGATGCTGCCGCACCCGCTGAGTTACTCCAGCAATTTTGTCTACCTTCGATTCTCCAGCATCTGCAGTTCCTTCTTGTACAGATTTTGCATGATCAGCCGTGATCATATTGAATGGCGGTGCTGGCTCAAAGGGCCGAATGGCCTACTCCTGCACCTATTTTCTATGTTTCTATGTTACCAGCTGTGATATCTGAAGAAGGAAGCAAGGGGGAAAATTGAGGGAGAGAGAGAGATTATAAACTGTGAAGGTTTGGGAAACCGTGTGGTAAAAACAAAACTATTGATGTGAAATAGTCAGGGTGAATTGCATGTTTCTTATGTCTGAAGAAGGGTTTCGGCCCGAAACGTTGCCTATTTCCTTCGCTCCATAGATGCTGCTGCACCCCCTGAGTTTCTCCAGCATTTTTGTGTACCTTGCATGTTTCTTATGTTCAGTTTAGTTTATAGTCACGTGTATCGAGGTACAGTGAAAAGCTTTTGTTGCGTGCTAACCAGTCAGCGGAAAAAAAACAATACATGATTACAATCGAGCCATTTACAGAGTACAGATACATGATAAGGGAACATATGAACATCTGGCGTAAAGAATATGTGTAGGAAGGAACTGCAGATGCTGGTTTAAACCAATAATAGACACATAATGCTGGAGTAACCCAGCGGGACAGGCAGCATCTCTGGAGAGTCGGGTCGAGACCCTTCTTCAGATTAATACGCTTTTCCGCACTCCCGGCTAAGATCGCAGCTTTCTGTACAGTTTCTGAGAAAATCTGGGACTTCATCCGGAATGATTGAGCCATCTATTCCCTTCTCTGTCTCTGAACGCAGTCCATAAAAGTCAATAGATTGAATTAATGAATTTTGGGGACAGAACACAGTTTGCTGGCACTGCTGCGTAGCATGTGTTTAGAACCATCCACCAGGGAGGAATTTGCAAGCCACTTATTCCTGCTGGCAATCACTGCTGCCGCTCACTGTCTCGAAGCACTGCATAGGACAAGTGATTCTCGGCTTGCACTCGCTAGAATTTAGAAGGTTGAGGGGGGATCTTATAGAAACTTACAAAATTCTTACAAAGGGGTTGGACAGGCTAGATGCAGGAAGATTGTTCCCGATGTTGGGGAAGTCCAGAACAAGGGGTGACAGTTTAAGGATAAGGGGGAAATCTTTTAGGACCGAGATGAGAAAAAACAGAGAGTGGTGAATCTGTGGAATTCTCTGCCACAGAAGGTAGTTGAGGCCAGTTCATTGGCAATATTTAAGAGGGAGTTAAATGTGGCCCTTGTGGCTAAAGGGATCAGGGGGTATGGAGAGAAGGCAGGTGCAGGATACTGAGTTGGATGATCAGCCATGATCATATTGAATGGCGGTGCAGGGTCGAAGGGCCGAATGGCCTACTCCTGCACCTATTTTCTATGTTTCTATGTTTTGCCTCCGTCGCCCATAATGTGTTATTGTCCTCGGCAAGTCTCTATATAAAATGCTATGATATTGCAATAAAAGTGAACCGCAGATGCTGGTTCATACCGAGTATTGTGGAATTCATTGCCACAGACGGCTGTGGAGGCCAAGTCGATGGCTATATTTAAGGTGGAGATTGACAGATTCTTGATTAGTGCGGGTGTCAGCAGGGGTGGAAATCGCTATCAAAACATGGGGGGGACACAAATTGGGGCACGCCTTCTTGGTGGCCGCATGCGCGCGCGCGCACACACACATACACACACGAGGCTTCAGTCGTGGGCCCTGTGGACGGTAACATCGGGAGTTGACATGGTTGGTGACCGACTCTGAACTCCAGCAACAGCAGCTTCGTCCGCCCCGAATTGTGGGGCTTCAATCGGCCCGTTCGCGGGGCCTTTCATCGCCCGGCGCGGCTTAAAATCGGCCGGCAGGGGCTTCAACATCGGCAGCCTCGATCGCCTCGATGCAGCACTGATTTTAAGCCACGCCGGAAGATGAAAGGCCCCGCGAACGGGCCGATTCAGCCCTTAGAAAGCGTCTGATACCCGCTTGAATCTTTCGAAAGCTACAATGTGATAAATAACACAAACAAATAAAACTGAAGCAAATAAAGGCAAACAGAAGAACCAACCTTGGAGGGGGGAGAGAGCGAGAGAGATGGGAAAAACATACTAAATAACGCGAGTGGCCATGAATGAGGGACTTACCTGCAAGCCAGCCAAATCTCAAAATCCGGATTACAGATCTTGGGGGGATTGTCCCCCACCTCTCAAAACATGGAGGGGGGGGGCTGTCAGTGACTAGTTGAGTTGCGCAAGGGTCGGTGCTGGGGCCACTGGTTGTTGGAGAAGGGGATTGAAGGCTTTGTGCCAAGTTTGCAGATGATGCTCAGATAGGTGGAGGGGCAGGCAGTGAGTGTAGAGGAGGCAATGACTCCGCAGAAGGTCTTGGACCCCAGGTGAGGAGAGTAGGAGGAGAAGTGGCAGATGAAATTCAATACAGCAAAGTGCGGAGTCATGCATTTTGGTAATAAGAATAAAGGCGTAGATTATATTCTGAATGGAGAAAGACAATCCAGAAATCAGAGGTGTAAAGAGATTTGGGAGTGCTGTTGCAGGACTCAATAGACAATAGGTGCAGGAGTAGGCCATTCGGCCCTTCGAGCCTGCACCGTATTCAATGTGATCATGGCTGATCATCCCCAATCAGTACCCCGTTCCTACCTTCTCCCCCATATCCCCTGACTCCGCTATTTTTAAGAGCATCATCTAGACTCCCAACAAGTTAATTTACAAGTCGAATCGGTAATAAGGAAAGCAAATTCAATGCTAACACTTATATGGAGAACTGGAATAGATGTATTGTTGTGGTTCTATAAAGTGCTGGTTAGGCCACATTTGGAGTACTGTGACCAAATGTGGGCCCCATGTCTGAGGAAGGATGTGCTGGCTCTGGAGAAGGTCCAGAGGAGGTTTTACAAGAATGATTCCAGGAATGAGTGGGTTAGCATATGATGAGCATTTGACAGCTCTGGGCCTCTACCTGCTGGAGTTTAGAAGGTTGAGGGGGGGCCTCATTGAAACTTACAGAATAATGAAAAGCATAGAGAGAGTGGACGTGGAAAGGATGTTTCCACTGGTGGGAGAGTCTAGGATCAGAGGTCACAGCCTCAGAATTAAAGGGCGCTCTTTTAGATGGGTGTCAAGGGTTATGGGGAGAAGGCAGGAATTGGGAGGCAGAGATCAGCTATGATTCAATGGCGGAGTAGACTCGATGGGCCGAATGGACTAATTCTGCGCCTATAACCTATGAACTTGTGAAACTGATGTCAACATTTTGCCAGACTGACCAATATAGCCCCATATTGATGTTGGTTTATAATTGTCATGTTTAGTTAGTTTAGAGATTCAGCGCGGAAACAGGCTCTTGGGCCTACCAAGTCCACGCCGACCAGCGATCCCCATACACTAGCACTATCCTGCACACACAAGGGACAATTTACAATTGCCAGCAAGCCTGTACGTCTTTGGTGTGTGGGAGGATACCGGAGCATTCGGAGAAAACCCACGCAGGTCACGGGGATAACGTACAAACACCGTCCAGACAGCGCCCGTAGTCAGGATCGAACCCGGGTCTCTGGCGCTGTAAGGCAGCAACTCCACCCCTGCACCACCCTGGGATCCCAGATGCAGTGAAAAAGTTTGTTTTGCATGCAAATTAGGCAAATCAAGTTCAAGTTCACGTTCAAGTGAGTTTATTGTCATGTGTCCCTGTATAGGACAATTGAATTCTTGCTTTGCTTCAGCACACAGAACATAATAGGCATTTACTACAAAACAGATCAGCGTGTCCATATACCATGATATAAATATATACACACATGAATAAATAAACTGATAAAGTGCAAATAACAGATAATGGGCTATTAATGTTCAGAGTTTTGTCCGAGCCAAGTTTAATAGCCTGATGGCTGTGGGGAAGTAGCTATTCCTGAACCTGGTCGTTGCAGTCTTCAGGCTCCTGTACCTTCTACCTGAAGGTAGCAGGGAGATGAGTGTGTGGCCAGGATGGTGTGGGTCTTTGATGATACTGCCAGCCTTTTTGAGGCAGGGACTGTGGAGCACCAGAACCTAAATCATGAATACATCAGGAAGTGTAAACTAGAAAATAAACAAGGTGCAAAAGATAATGTTATTCCTACAGTGAAAGTGCAGATTAAAAAAAAGTGCAAAGGCCACACAAGATAGACTGGAAGATCAGGTATTGCTCCTTAACAAATGAGCCACCAGTTAAAATGGGAGAATCTGTTCTTGAATTTGATGGTTGTACTGTGGTTCGTGCCCTGAGGTCTGGAATTGTTTTCCTTCAGTAGTTATGTAATTCCTTTTGAAAGAAACAATTGATTCAATTTCCATCACTCTCTAAGGCCATGAGTTCCAAATCATTCCTCCTTGTTTTGTGAATCAGCCGTCCTCTTAGACAAAGCCTTTGATCATCTGCCCAACGGTCTCTTTAGTTTAGTTTTAGAAATACAGTGTGGAAACAGGCCCTTCGGCCCACCGAGTCCGCGCCGACCAGCGATCCCCGTACACTAAAGGACCTGTCCCACTTGGATGACGTAATCCACGAGTTTAGAAGACCCTAGATGAGTTGAACAAAATGTCAAGTTTGTGTTGACTCGCCAAAGTAAAAGACCTCCTATGACCTCAATGACCCAAAACGTCATCTATTCCTTTGCTCCATAGATGCTGCCTCACCCACTGAGTTTCTCCAGCATTTTGTCTACCTTCGATTTTTCTAGCATCTGCAGTTCTTTCTTAAACATCTCTGCTTTTAAAATATTCTTTTGTTCAAACCATCTGCCTGTTAACCCCCCTCCCTCACCTATATCCACCTATCAATTTGTCCTGCCTATTCTCTCTCCCAGCTTTCTCCCACTCCCCCATCCCCCCCCCTCCCTCCCCCCCCCCCTAGTCTGAAGAAGAATCCCATCCCGATCATTGCTTGTCCATGTTCGCCAGCGATGCTGCCTGACCCGCTGACTTACTCCAGCTGTTTGTGTTCCTTTCTTTTTTTAAATAGAATCCATAGATGACTTAGGGAGGCATTAAGGTACAACGGAAGTCTTGTTTCAAGAACAGTAGCTCATTTTGTTTCCATTTTACTCGAGGGTAGAATTAGCATCACTGCCTCCTGATTTCCCGCAAGGAAATCATCCAACGCTGCTCGCTGTATCATCTTGGCTGAGCGGCTGACATTCTCTGATTGTTGAATTCCCTCACCAGATACAAGGAGAGTATAATCGAGCAGGGACCTTCTTTGCAGCAGTGCGGGACCTCCACGCAGTTAGAACTGGTCCTTTTATGTTCATTCTTGAACAACATTCTTGCCATAGAGGGAGTACAGAGAAGGTTCACCAGACTGATTCCTGGGATGTCAGGACTTTCATATGAAGAAAGACTGGATAGACGCGGCTTGTACTCGCTAGAATTTAGAAGATTGAGGTGGGGATCTTATAGAAACTTACAAAATTCTTAAGGGGTTGGACAGGCTAGATGCAGGAAGATTGTTCCCGATGTTGGGGAAGTCCAGAACAAGGGGTCACAGTTTAAGGATAAGGGGGAAATCTTTTAGGACTGAGATGAGAAAAAACATTTTTCACACAGGGAGTGGTGAATCTGTGGAATTCTCTGCCACAGAAGGTAGTTGAGGCCAGTTCATTGGCTATATTTAAGAGGGAGTTAGATGTGGCCCTTGTGGCTAAAGGGATCAGGAGGTATGGAGAGAAGGCAGGTACAGGATACTGAGTTGGATGATCAGCCATGATCATATTGAATGGCGGTGCAGGCTCGAAGGGACGAATGGACGAATGGCCTACTCCTGCACCTATTTTCTATGTTTCTATGTTTTTATAAGTCACAGGAGCAGAAATAGGTGCAGGACACAGACGCAAAGAACTCAGCGACTCAGGCAGCATCTCCGGAGAAAAGGAATAGGTAACGTTTTGGGTCAAGAAGGGCACAGCAGGCAGTGAAGAAAGCGAATGGCATGTGTGCCTTTATATCAAGAGGAATCGAATATAGGAGCAAAGAGGTCCTTCTGCAGTTGTACAGAGCCCTAGTGAGACCACACCTGGAGTATTGTGTGCAGTTTTGGTCCCCTAATTTGAGCAAGGATATTCTTGCTATTGAGGGAGTGCAGCGTAGGTTTACAAGGTTAATTCCACGGATGGTGGGACTGTCATATGCTGAGAGAATGGAGCAGCTGGGCTTGTACACTCTGGAGTTTAGAAGGATGAGAGGGTATCTCATTGAGACATATAAGATTGTTAAGGGCTTGGACACGATAGAGGCAGGAAACATGTTTCCGATGTTGGGGAAGTCCAGAACCAGGGGCCACAGTTTAAGAATAAGGAGTAAGCCATTTAGAACGGAGGCGAAGAAACACTTTTTCTCACAGAGAGTGGTGAGTCTGTGGAATTCTCTGCCTCAGAGGACAGTGGAGGCAGGTTCTCTGGATGCTTTCAAGAGAGAGCTGGATAGGGCTCTTAAAATAGCAGAGTCAGGGGATATGGGGAATGGGTACTGATTGGGGATGATCAGCCATGATCACATTGAATGGCGATGCTGGTTCGAAGGGCCGAATGGCTTACCCCTGCACCTATTGTCTATTGTCTATTGTTTCGACCCAAACGTCCATGTTATGCAGAGAAGTTACCTGACCTGCTGAGGTACTCTACCATGATGTGTTCCAGGTGTAGAGGGGTATGGGCTGAACAAGGGCAGGTGGCACCAGCATAGATGGGGCATCTTGGTTGGCATGGGCAACTGTATCTGTACACTGTGGACGGCTCAATTGTCATCATGAATTGTGTTTCCACTGACTGGAAAGCAGATGACAAATAAATGCTGCTCATTGTACCTCTGTACACGTGACAATAATAAACTAAACCTAATAAGGACCTGTTGCTTTCATTTAACTCCTTCCCACTTGGGTGGTTAGGGACACTTGCATAGCATAATATGGCTTACAAAATGTGTAGGAAGGAACTGCAGATGCTTGTTTACGCTGAAGATGGAGGCAAAATGCTGGAGTAACTCAGCGGTTCAGGCAGCATCTCTGGAGGGAAGGAATGGGTGACGTTTCGGGTCGAGACCCTTCTTCAGACCGAACACCACCCATTCCTTCTCTCCAGCGATGCTGCCTGTCCTGCTGAGTTACTGCAGCGTTTTGTGTCTGTCTTGGCTGACAAAATGATTGATAGATTGAATTCAGCAGGACCGCTGGAGGGGCTGATGTAATCTTCTCAGATAGTTGCCATTTTCTCTCTCGATGTGGCGTTGCATTTAGAACAGGTTTTCCCAGGATGTTTATTCAACCTCACCGCTGGCGTTTCCCTAGTTACTAGTCGGGCACTGAATAGACTGAATGCGTTCTGACTGCCTTCACTGGCTGCGATAGATGGCCAACGTAATTATCCCCTTATTAATTCAGCAGCTTCTGACATCAGTGCGGCTATTCCAGTTGGCTGGGAAACCCGAGACCCCTCTCATTGTCCACACTTCCTTTGGGATGTGGGCTGTGTAAGAATACGGGCGGCACGGTGGCGCAGCAGTAGAGTTGCTCCAGAGACCCGGGTTCGATCCTGACTACGGGTGCTGTCTGTACGCCGTTTGTACTTTCTCCCCGTGACCTGCGTGGGTTTTCTCTGGGTGCTCCGGTTTCCTTCCCACACTCCAAAGTTGTGCGAGTTTGTAGGTTAATTGACTTCGGTAACAAATTGCAATAGGATAGTGCTAGTGATCGCTGAGGGACCTGTTCCCATGCTCCATCTTGAAAGTCTAATTTGGGACATTTACATAGAAACATAGAAAATAGGTGCAGGAGTAGGCCATTCGGCCCTTCGAGCCTGCACCGCCATTCAATATGATCATGGCTGATCATCCAACTCAGTATCCTGTACCTGCCTTCTCTCCATACCCCCTGATCCCTTTAGCCACAAAGGCCACATCTAACTCCTTCTTAAATATAGCCAATGAACTGGCCTCAACTACCCTCTGTGGCAGAGAGTTCCAGAGATTCACCACTCTCTGTGTGAAAAATGTTTTCCTCATCTCGGTCCTAAAAGATTTCCCCCTTATCCTTAAACTGTGACCCCTTGTTCTGGACTTCCCCAACATCGGGAACAATCTTCCTGCATCTAGCCTGTCCAACCCTTTAAGAATTTTGTAAGTTTATATAAGATCTCCCCCTCAATCTTCTAAATTCTAGCGAGTACAAGCCGAGTCTATCCAGTCGGTGTGTTGAACCGAGATGCCTGGTGTTTACACAGACCCCTGCTGTGCTAACCCACCCTCTCCCCTCTTTGAGAGACACAGACTGCTTGTGGTAGCTATTTGTTCTGTTGTGAATTGAAGGTAGAACATAGAACTGGAACATGTCCTTCAGCCCACATTGTTTGTACCGAACATAATGCCAAGCTAAACTCATCTCATCTACCCGTACATGTTCCATATCCCTCTATTCCCTGCACTTCCATGTGCCTATCCAAAAGCCTCTTGAACACCACTGTGGTACCTGCCTCATCACTGCCCCTGGCCATGCGTTCCAGACACCCACTGCCCTCTGTGTTAAAGACTTGTCGCACACATCCCCATTAAACTTTCCCCCTCTCACCTTAAGACTATGAACTGCAGATGCTGGAAAATCGAAGGTAGATAAAAGTGCTGGAGAAACTCAGCGGGTGCAGCAGCATCTATGGAGTGAAGGAAATAGGCAACGTTTCGGGCCAAAACCCAAGGGGTTTCGGCCCGAAACGTTGCCTATTTCCTTCGCTCCATAGATGCTGCTGCACCCGCTGAGTTTCTCTAGCACTTTTGACTACCACCTGAAGACCATGTTCTCTAGTGTTGAACATTTCCACCCTGGGATAAAGGTTCTAACTGTCTACCCTATCTATGACTTGGGTAATTTTAATATACTTCTATCAAATCTCCCCTTTAACCTCTGAAGTCCCAGAGAAAACAATCCAAGTCTATCCAACCTCTCCTTGTTGCTGAAACCCTCTAATCCAGGCAGCATTCTGAAATTGAATCATTAAACACTCTGTGTTGGAAAGAACTGGAGATGCTGGTCTGACAATCAAAGGTAGACACAAAATGCCGGAGTAACTCAGCGGGACAGGCAGCATCTCTGGGTGACGTTTCGGGTCGAGACCCTTCTTCAGACATTAAACCGTCTTTAGCTTTGACTTTCCCGTTAGCCTGGAGACATTAAATGTAAAAATAGAATATGTGTAAATGATCTGAATTCACCGGCACTGTATTTCACTTGTCATTCATGACATCCAACTTGACAGCGTTCAGCAGAGGAGTTGCTGTGGTGGCGCAGCGGTTAGAGTTGCTGCCTTCCAGAGCCAGAGTCCCAGGTTCGATCCTGACTACGGGTGCTGTCTGTACGGATGTCATTCATTCTCCCTGTCACCATGTAGGTTCTCTCTGGCTTCCTCCCACATTCCAAAGATGTGCGGGTTTGTAGGTTAATTGGGTTCTGTAAAGAAAATTGGCCCTAGTGTTTGTAGGACAGTGCTGGTGTAAGGGAACACTGGTCGCGCGGACTCGGTGGGCTGCAGGACCGGTTTCCGCGCTGTATCTCTAAACTCTAAAGTAAACAAAAGTAAAGTAAATTTCATTATTCCAGTTCTTAACCGATGCATATGCCAGTGTGCCACCGAAACTTAGTCTGATTTGCCTCAGTCTTAGGAGAGGAATCCAAAAAATGATTTGTTATTTGTTGCAGAAAGCATTTAAAAGAATAAACAGCAATTAGAGATATACAGAGATCGCAGAGAGATATAGGGCTTTTGATTTAGTTTAGTTTAGAGATACAGCGCAGGCAAAGGCCCTTCGGCCCACCGAGTCCGTGCCGACCAGCGATCCCCATGTACCTGCACTATCCTGCACACCAGGGACAATTTACAATTTTTACCAAAGCCAATTAACCTGCAAACCCGTGCGTCTTTGGAGTGTGGGAGGAAACTGCAGCACCCGGAGAAAACCCACGGGGAGAACGTACAAACTGTGTACAGACAGCGCCCGTAGCCAGGATCGAAGTGGCATTCTCTGCCACAGAATGGAATTCGCTGCCACAGAGTTGAATTCCCTGCCACAGAAGGCAGTGGAGGGCAATTCACTGGATATTTCCAAGAGAGAGTTAGATTTAGCTCTTCGGGCTAAAGGAATCAAGAGATATGGGGAAAAAGCAGGATTTTAGATTATCAGCCATGATCATATTGAATGGCGGTGCTGGCTCAAAGGGCCGAATGGCCTACACCTGCACCTATATTTCTATGTTTCTGTGACCCCGGGTCTTTGGCGCTGTAAGGCAGCAACTCTACCGCTGCGCCACAGTGCCGACCCAAAGTCATTCTGACTTGCAGCCTTTGTATAGGAAACCAAAATGAGTTGGCATTTTTGCAAGAAGCATTTAACTGAATACCACACAGGATTGGAGATAAACAGAGATCTCAGAGAGATACAGGGCTGGAGGAGGAGCAGGAGGAGGTAACCGAAATGGGAGAAAATGATGGAGAGTTTTTGATGAGAATGTCAAAGATGCAATGTTGGTCACAGGGATGACGGGATGTGGTGTTATGTGCAGATCTATCCATATATGCTCAAGAGAGAGATTGCTTAAGATCTCAGAGCTATGCATTGCCACTAAATCACTTTCAAGTTTATCTGCTGTTGTTAGCAACATCTTGTTAACTTTGCAGATGGCAAAGTGGAGTAGTGACGAAGGCTATCAAAGGACACAGAGGGACGTAGATCAGTTGGGAGTTGAAGAAGGGACTGCAGATGCTGGAAAATCGAAGGCAGACAAAAGTGCTGGAGAAACTCAGCGGGTGCAGCAGCATCTATGGAGCGAAGGAAATAGGCAACGTTTCGGGACGAAACGTTGCCTATTTCCTTCGCTCCATAGATGCTGCTGCACCCCGCTGAGTTTCTCCAGTACTTTTGTCTACCTTAGATCAGTTGGGAACTTTGGCAGAGAAAGGACGGCACAGCGATGCAGCGGTTGAGCTGCTGCCTTACAGCGCCAGAGACCCAGGTTCAATCCTGACCACGGTTGCTGTCTCTGCGGGGTTTGTACGTTCTCCCCGTGACAGCGTGGGTTTTCTCCGGGTTCTCCGGTTTCCTCCCATCCTCCAAAGACGAACAGGTTTGTAGGTTAAATGGCTGGGTATAATTGTAAATTGTCCCTAGTGTGTGTAGGATAGGGTTAGCGTGCGGGGATCGCTGGTCGGCGTGGACTCGGTGGGCCGAAGGGCCTGTTTCTGCGCTGTACCTTTAAACTAAACCAAATGGCAGATGGAGTTTAATCTTGGATAAGTGTAAGCTGGCAGGGAACATAAAAACTGACTGCAAAAGTTTTTACAGATATGTGAAAGAAAAAGATTAGTTAAAACAAATATAGGTCCCTTGCAGTCAGAAACAGGTGAATTGATCATGGGGTACAAAGACATGACAGACCAATTGAATAACTACTTTGGTTCTGTCTTCACTAAGGAAGACATAAATAATCTGCCAGAAATAGCAGGGGACCGGGGGTCAAATGAGATGGAGGAACTGAGTGAAATCCAGGTTAGCCGGGAAGTGGTGTTAGGTAAATTGAATGGATTAAAGGCCGATAAATCCCCAGGGCCAGATAGGCTGCATCCCAGAGTACTTAAGGAAGTAGCCACAGAAATAGTGGATGCATTAGTGATAATTTTTCAAAACTCTTTAGATTCTGGAGTAGTTCCTGAGGATTGGAGGGTAGCTAATGTAACCCCACTTTTTAAAAAGGGAGTGAGAGAGAAAACGGGGAATTACAGACCAGTTATTCTAACATCGGTAGTGGGGAAACTGCTAGAGTCTGTTATTAAAGATGGGATAGCAGCACATTTGGAAAGTGATGAAATGATAGGGCAAAGTCAGCATGGATTTATGAAAGGTAAATCTTGTCTGACGAATCTTATAGAATTTTTCGAGGATGTAACTAGTAGAGTGGATAAGGGAGAACCAGTGGATGTGTTATATCTGGACTTTCAGAAGGCTTTCGGAAGTGGCGGCGCTGTGAACGGCTGCGGCTCGCCTGCAGTCCGTTTGTCTTTTACTTTTTTGTGTTGTTTTTTTCGTTTTGTGTAGTTATGTTTTTGGTTTTTTAGGCTGTGTTTATGTGGGGAGGGGGGTGGGGGGTGAAACGGGGGCTGCTGTCACTCCCTTCGGGGGAATACGACCTTTTTGTCGTATCCCCCTTCTTTGCCTCCGTCTACGCTGAGGCCTAGCGGAGCCGGCGACCTCGGGACTCTGGAGGCAGCTGACAGGACTCGTCCTGGGCTCGCTCCCGGCCCAGCCCGGGATGGAACGGTGCTCCCGTGAGAGCGGCATGGTGAGGGGCTGGAGTGGCCCAGCCCGAGGAGGAACGGCACTCCCGTCGGAGTGGCCCAGCCCGAGGGAGGAACGGCACTCCCGTCGGAGTGGCCCAGCCCGAGGGAGGAACGGCACTCCCGTCGGAGTGGCCCAGCCCGAGGGTGGAACGGTACTCACGTGAGGGCGATCCGGTCCGGGGGCTGGGACGGTGCTCCGGTCTGGGACGTTCTGGCGGCGGTGTCCAGAGTCCTGGGTTCAGCCGCGGGCCGGCGGCTGCGTGTGCTGGACTGGAGGGCGGCGGCTTCGACCACCCCGGGCCGCAGTGTTTGAACCGGCCCGTTCTCGGGGTTCGGTGAGCTGCGGGACTGTTTATACCATCGCCCGGTGGGGAATCGCCTCAGCGCAGAGGGAGCAGAGGGAGAGACTGCAACCCTAAGATTTTTGCCTCCACCACAGTGAGGAGGTGTTTGGAGGACTCACTGTGGTGGATGTTAATTTGTGTTTATTGTTGTTATTATTGTATCATTGTATGTATGACTGCAGGCACAAAATTTCGTTCAGACCGTAAGGTCTGAATGACAATAAAGGAAATTCTGATTCTGAATTCTGATTCTTTCGACAAGGTCCCACATAAGAGATTAGTATACAAACTTAAAGCACACGGTATTGGGGATTCAGTATTGATGTGGATAGAGAACTGGCTGGTAGACAGGAAGCTAAGAGTAGGAGTAAACGGGTCCTTTTCACAATGGCAGGCAGTGACTAGTGGGGCACCACAAGGCTCAGTGCTGGGACCCCAGCTATTTACAATATATATTAATGATTTGGATGAGGGAATTGAATGCAACATCTCCAAGTTTCGGATGACACACGAAGCTGGGGGGCAGCGTTAGCTGTGGGGAGGATGCTAGGAGGCTGCAAGGTGACTTGGATAGGCTGGGTGAGTGGGCAAATGCCGTATAATGTGGATAAATGTGAGGTTATCCACTTTGGCGGCAAAAACAGGAAAGTAGACTATTATCTGAATGGTGGCCGATTAGGAAAAGGGGAGATGCAACGAGACCTGGGTGTCATGGTACACCAGTCATTGAAAGTAGGCAATGACTGGATGCATCAGTCTGAAGAAGGGTTTCGGCCCCAAACGTCACCTATTTCCTTATCTCCATAGATGCTGCTGCACCCGCTGAGTTTCTCCAGCATTTTTGTGTACCTTCGATTTTCCAGAATCTGCCGCGAGAGAAAAAGACGGTTTTGACTTTATTTAATCTTTAAAGTAAATTAATTTACATCAAAGAAACTTAGACGGGAAAGTGTCTCAGAAATGGTTACTAGGTTTTAACTTTTCCTTTCAAGTCCAACAAAAATCTAGCGAGGAAGATTGAAGTTCACGGCTCTTTGAAACAATGATTCTTCACATAAAACCACATCTGGAAAGAATGCCCCAGAGACTGTTATCGGGATGTTGAGAAACAAGAGAGGCTTGTGAGATCTGCCCAAAACTGCTGTTCCATTCCACGTAACTTGGCATAATCTGGTAGACTGACCACCAATACCCACCAGCCTGAGAAGGTTCTGTTGACTTCTTAGTTTTATTTATTTTTTTAGTTTTTAGAGATACAGCACGGAAACAGGTGCATCGGCCCTCCGGATCCGCGCCCGACCAGCGATCCCCGCACATTAACACTATCCTACACTCACTATGGACAATTTAAAAAAAAAACATTTACCAAGCCAATTAACCTACAAACCTGTACGTCTTTGGACTGTGAGAGGAAACCGAAGATCTTGGAGAAAAACCCCACGCAGGTCACGGGGAGAACGTACAAACTCCGTGCAGACAGCGCCCGTGGTCGGGATCGAACCCGGGTCTCCGGCGCTGCATTCGCTGTAAGGCAGCAACTCTACCGCTGCGCCACCGTAACCGCCCTTGCGCCACCGTGACGGCATGTGGTCTGTTTCATGCTCAGATAAAGTGCGGCATATTATTTGACTTCACTTTCCATCGTTGCAATTCATTTTCATTTCTGCAAATTCCCCGCTGTCATCAGGTTTCTGAACGGCCTGTCCATTAGACTCGCCTCCATTCCACTGCGGACACTGGACTTCGTCTATGGAACTTGTGGCGGCACGATGGCGCAGCAGTAGAGTTGCTGCCTTACAGCGCCAGGGACCTGGGTTCAATCCAGACCACGGGTGCTCTCTTGAACGTTCTCCCCGTGACTGTGTGGGTTTCCTCCGGGTGCTCCGGTTTCCCTCCACCATCCCAAAGGCAGGCGCGTACAGAGGGGCGATGGATGGGAGGGAGGAGGGGGTCTCCCTGTCGGTCTGCTCCTGGGCCTGGCCAAGATGGCCATTCGCGGGTCCAGGCAGCGGGCAGTCGATGGCCGCACAGCGGTCGGCTGCCTGCCCCTTTTCCGGGGTGACGTCCGAGCTCGCGTGTCCCTAGAAAAGGAACATGCGGTGTCCATGGGGACTGTGGACGCTGGTCACCACAGGAGGTTGAATATATTATAGATTAAAATGTCAATATTTTAATTTGATGATTTTGTTTAAGTGTTTTTTAAATTGCTTGAGCTTTTTCCGGGTCTACGTCCGTGCCCGCCTGTCCCTGGAGAGGGAACACGTGGTGTCCATGGGGTCTTTGGAGGCCTTCCGTGAATGCTGGTCGCCGTTGGAGGTCGAGTGTTTTGTTGATAAAGTTGACGTTATATTAATTTGATGATCGTTTGTTTGTAAACTGTCAACATAGGCAGTCTTTGATTGTGTTAATACTCTACGTTTATTTTATTTTTTTGAATAAAAGTAGTTTCATAATAAAAGATTAAAAAATAAATAAAAAGGCAGGCGCGTTTGTAGATGAATTGCCCACATTAAATTGCCCCCACCGTGTAGGGAGTGAGATGAGAAAGTGTGAACAGGTGACGGATTGTTGGCGCAGACACAGTGAGCCTGTTACCATGCCGTATCTCCAAACTCTATGTGCAAATTGTAACTGACCATTAGAACATCGGAGATTGAGGGGAGACTTGATGGTTGTATATCAAATTATGAGAGGCAAAGATAGGGTAGACAGTCAGAATCTTTTTTTCCCAGGGTTGAAATGTCCAGCACTATGGGGCATAGCTATAAGGTGAGAGGAGGGAAGTTTAATAGAGGGTTTTGGTCCGAAGCGTTGCCTATTTCCTTCGCTCCATCGATGTTGCCACACCCGCTGAGTTTCTCCGACAATTTTAGCTGCCTTCGATTTTCCAGCATCTGCAGTTCTTTCTTGGAGGTTTAGTGGAGATGTGCGAGGCAGATTTTTTTACACAGAGAGTGGTGGGGGGTGGGTGGGTGGGGGGGGGGGGGGGTTCTAGAGCGCATTGCCAGTGGTGGTGGTGGTGGAGGCGCAGTTTAAGAGGCTTTTATATAGGAAGTGAAGGGAATAGAGGGAGATGGATCGTGTACAGGCAGATGAGATCAGTTAAACTTGTGATCATGTTCAGTACAAACATTGTGGGCTGAAGGACCTGTTCCTGTGCTGCACTGTTCTCTGCACTGTAATATTCACATGGTCCAAAATCAGCAATGAGGTATCTTTGTGGTGAGCATTAGGGTGCAGCCTTTTAATTGGAAACTGATTATGTTGCTTCCTTGACTGCAGCAGAAACTAATGTTATTTGTCTTTTAATACCTCTAAGATTGGACAGTCATTTTGAGGACATTCTTTTACCTGAAATGATATGTTTGGGTCAAGTCAAATTAGACTAGATTTGAGAGATACCGCATGGAAACAGGCCCTTCAGCCCACCGAGTCCACCCCGACCAGCGATCACCTCGTAGACAATAACCTACAAACCTGTACGTCTTTGGAGTGTGGGATGAAACCGGAGCACCCGGGGAAAGCCCATGCGGTCATGGGAATAACGTACAAATCCGTACAGACAGCACCTGTAGTCAGGATTGAACCTGAGTCTCTGGCGCTGTGAGGCAGCAACTCTACCGCTGCGCCACCGTGCCGCCCTCTGTGTCTCTGTGCTGCCAAGTCAAGAGAGTTTATTGTCATGTGTCCCAGATAGGACAATGACATTCTTGCTTGTTGCAGCACAACATGGTATTGTAAGCATAAATACAGAACAGTTCAGTTCAATATACACATGGCATCAACTGTTTCTTCAACTCTGCTTCCCAATGGGATAAGATCATAAGAGATAGGAGAAGAATTAGACCATTCGGCCCATCTTTTAAGGCAGTGATTTACACTTGTAGATGCCCCTCGGCAGTGGGGAGGTGGGCAGTGTCCACCACTTTTTGCAATCTTTGTCATTCCCTGCATTTGGTCAACGTCCAGCGACTGTTGGGCCAGAGACTCGAGGGAGGATTGCTAAAGTACACCAACTCCTAATGAACCTTAGCCAAGCAACAACAGTCAGCACCCTCAGGAGAGCAATGGGAAAACCAGATGAACAAAGTCTCCCCTTTGTAGCGGAAACTTTGTCAACGCATTTTATAATAAATGTTATATAACAGAAAATAGTCAACAGCTTCTCGAAGAGACAACAACAGTGAGATCACAAGTGACTAAATAAAGCTTTTCTTTGACAACTTCTTCTTCTGGTGAATTGTTATTGTTTTCTTATAGATTTTCTGATTTGTTTGCCTTGTTCCTTACAAAATTGCTCAGTGAGAAATAAAAGAGATAACTGGATTTATTAAGAAGCATACGATGGTCGTGTTTAAGGGGCTTTTAGGCAGGCACATGGAAAAGGAGTTAAGGAATAGCAGTAAGGCTATTCGGCCCATCGCCTCCTCCGTCATTCAGTCATGGCTGATCCATCTCTCCCTCCTAACCCCATTCTCTTGCCTTCTCCTCATAACCTCGTACTAATCAAGAACCTCTCTATCTCTGCCTTAAATATATCCACTGACTTGGCCTCCACAGCCTTCAGTGGCAAAGATTTCCACAGATTCACCACCCTCTGACTGAATGAATTCCTCCTCATCTCCTTCCCAAAAGAACTTATAACCATATTATAACAATTACAGCACGGAAACAGGCCATCTCGACCCTTCTAGGTGAATTGTTATTGTTTTAATCTCCTTAGTCCCATTTTCTGATTTCAGACCCTTGTTCCTTACAAAATTGCCCAGTGAGAAAACTATCCAATTTATAAAATGGAAAAACGAACCTTCAAGAACCATATGATGGTCGTGTTTAAGGGGCTTTTAGGCACCGCACATGGAAAAGGAGTTAAGGAATAGCAGTAAGGCTATTCGGCCCATCGCCTCCTCCGTCATTCAGTCATGGCTGATCCATCTCTCCCTCCTAACCCCATTCTCTTGCCTTCTCCCCATAACCTCATACTAATCAAGAACCTCTCTATCTCTGCCTTAAATATATCCACTGACTTGGCCTCCACAGCCTTCAGTGGCAAAAGATTTCCACAGATTCACCACCCTCTGACTGAATGAATTCCTCCTCATCTCCTTCCAAAAAGAACGCCCTTTAATTCCAAAGGTTTCTGATGGTTTCTTTCTCCTCGCAGAGTTGTTGACTCCTGGAAAACGCCGGGGTCACTCAGCGGGACAGGCAGCATCTCTGGAGAGAAGGAATGGGTGACGTTTTGGGTCGAGACCCTCCCTCAGACTAAAACTAAAGCTGCTGGATGTAGGCCTGGATGTCAGGGCCCACCCACAGTGTCAGGCTGGGAGTGTTTGCTTCCACCTCTTTGAGGTGAGAGGGTTTATTTCGAAGGAGATGAGTGGACAAGTCTTTTACACGCGAGGGTGATGGGTGCCTGGGGTGGTGTGGAGGCGGACACAACAGTGGCGTTTAAGATGTTTTTGGATAGGCACATGGATATGTTTTGATTAGTACCGGTGTCAGGGGTTATGGGGAGAAGTCAGGAGAATGGGGTTAGGAGGGAGAGATAGATCAGCCATGATTGGATGGTGGAGTAGACTTGATGGGCTGAATGGCCTAATTCTGCTCCTATCACTTATGATATGCAGGGAATGGAAGGATATTGATCAAATGCAGGCAGATGGGAGTTTTCTTATCATCATGTTCGGCACATACAAACCAAAGTGCCTATTCCTGCGCTGTTATATTCTATATACTAAGTTCAGTAATTATTTTTCTTACCTGTCCTAGACTCTCGTTATCCTCCTTCACTTGGTAATGCATCCTTGTGGTGCGAAAGGTGATATTTCACCAAATAGCTGTTGCATTCTCTGGGACAATTGAAAAGAACGTTCTGTCCTTTGACAAAGTGCTGGAATAACTCAGCGGGCAGAGTAGCCTCTGAGGAGATCTTGGCCAAAAGTGGGGAAAGGAATCTGAAAGAATCCATTTTGTTGGTACTGTACACTGAAATGACGTACAGAAAAATACAGGTTTGTAGGTTCATTTGCCTTTTGGTAAAATACTAAATTGTCCCTGGTGCATAGGACAATGCTAGCATACGGGGATCGCTGGTGGTTGTGGACTCGATGGGACGAAGGTCCTGTTTCCGCGCTGTATCTCTAAACTAAACTAAACGAGTTGAGGATAGATGGGGCATCTTGGTCATAATTTCCAAATGAAATTGATAAGGTTGACACTTCAATACTTAATTAAAAAAATAATAATTTACCATATATAATTGTGTATTTTCTCTGCTCTGGTTTTCCTCTGGTTAAATTAACTTTGGATTTCTAAAATTCATAGAATGCTTTCAAACTTTCAAAAACTCACACCTCCTATATTTAGCTTGTCAGGCACATTATGCCTCTGCTCAGTGTGAATTAGCATCCCTCTTACAATCCCCCCCCCCCCTGATCTGAAGGCATCTGTTGCACTGAGATAGATGAGGTGCAAAAGAAACAATTAGCGATGCCAGGTTTAACTGTAGAAAATGACAATGCTTTTGTTATTTTTGGGCTGCCCGTAAGCAACTGTTGGTGTAAAAAAGTTGTGATGCCAACATATTGGCAGGGCTGCCAACCTATTTCCATTTTTTAGTTTAGTTTAGAGATATAGCACGGAAACAGGCCCTTAGGCCCACCGGATCCGCGCCGACCAGCGATCCCCGCACATTAACACCATACTACACCCACTAGGGATGATTTTTACATTGACCAAGCCAATTAACCTACAAATCTTAGTGTTTAAGAGGGAACTGCCTTTGAAGAAGGGTTTCGGCCCGAAACGTTGCCTATTTCCTTCGCTCCATAGATGCTGCTGCACCCGCTGAGTTTCTCCAGCTTTTTTGTGTAACCTACAAATCTGTTCGTCTTTGGAGTGTGGGAGGGAACCAAAGATCTCGGAGAAATCCCACGCAGGTCAAGGGGAGAACGTACAAGCTCCGTACAGGCAGCGCCCGTAGTCAGGATCGAACCCGGGTCTCCGGCGCTGCATTCGCTGTAAGGCAGCGACTCTGCCGCTGCGTCACTGTGCCGCCCGGCACGCCAGAGGTTGCGGGGAGACCTGATCGAAAATATCAGAATAAAAGGACGTACCTTTAGAAAGGAGATGAGGAGGAATTTCTTTAGCCAGAGGGTAGTGAATGTGGGGAGGATGTTTCCACGAGTGTGAGAGTCTAGAACTAGAGGGCACAGCCTTAGGATGGAAAGATGTACCTTTAGAAAGGAGATGACGAGCAATTTTATTCACTGAGGAGTGATGAATTTATGGAATTAATCACCATAGATAACGGTGGAGGCCAAGTAATTGGGTATTTAGACAATAGACAAGAGACAATAGGTGTAGGAGTAGGCCATTCGGCCTTTCGAGCCAGCACCGCCATCCCCAATCAGTAACCTGTTCCTGCCTTCCCCCCATATCCCCTGACTCTGCTAGTTTCAAGAGCCCTATCCAGCTTTCTCTTGAAAGCATCCATAGAACCTGCCTCCACCGCCCTCTGAGGCAGAGAATTCCACAGACTCACCACTCTATGTGAGAAAAAGTGTTTCCTCGTCTCTGTTCTAAATGGCTTACTCCTTATTCTTAAACTGTGGCCCCTGGTTCTGGACTCCCCCAACATCGGGAACATGTTTCCTGCCTCTATTGTGTCCAAGCCCTTAACAATCTTATATGTTTCAATGAGATGCCCTCTCATCCTTCTAAACTCCAGAGTGTACAAGCCCAGCCGCTCCATTCTCTCAGCATATGCCAGTCCCGCCATCCCGGGAATTAACCTTGTAAACCTAATAGCAAGAATGTCCTTCCTCAAATTAGGGGACCAAAACAGCACACAAAACTCCAGGTGTGGTCTCACTAGGGCTCTGTACAACTGCAGAAGGACCTCTTTGCTCCTATATTCGATTTCTCTTGTTATAAAGGCCAACATGCCATTCGCTTTCTTCACTGCCTGCTGTACCTGCATGGTTACTTTCATAGACTGATGAACAACCACTGATGTAAAGCATAGGTTGATAGTTTCTTGATTAGTAAGGGCATCAAAAGTTATGGGGAGAAGACAGGAGAATGGACTGGGTAGGCCAAAGGGCCTGTTGTATCTCTAAATTAAACTAAATGTGATCAGCATCTGAAAAGAGGGAGCGCAGGGCAGCATTGAAAATGGATTTCCTTCATCAACCTGCGCTGTCAGGGATCAAAGCCTAACAGATGTTTAGAGGGTGCTTGTAAGTATTTCCTGGAAAATTGGTTCAGCTAACAGCTCTGCAAAATGCATTTCTTTGCTTTTAAATGAGAACAGTGCTGACTTTGATCTAACCCCTCTTGAACAAACGATACCTCTGTCTCTCGCTCTCACTCTCTCTCTCTCTCTCTCCCTGCTGACCACCTAACCCATGGCAACCAAATCTTTTCCAGAGGCTATGTTGCATACTGCACGGGGCTGTGAAGGGAAAACTGAGGAGGAAAACAGTACGTGTGATATGACCGAATCCAGTGGAACCAATGTTAATCTTCAAAGGGTGGAGAATCTGTGGAATTCATTGCCACAGAAGGCTGTGGAGGCCAAGTCAATGGACATATTTGATTTAAATCTTTTTATTTGAATTTCACAGCAATTTGCATACATGCAATGATAACAGACAGTGACAATCAAGGCATAATTGAGCAACAGTATGTAGGCGACCCTCAAAGCCCTTACCCTTACCCACCTTCAACCCACCCGAATCAGGTCGGAACCAAACGGGGACAAACAGCACTCACATACATACACATCCACACAAATATGGTAAGATAAACAAAACAAAAAGTACTAAAAAAAAAAAAAAAAAAAAAAAAGGGGGGATCACTAATAACAGTAAATAAGTAAGTAATTAAATATATAAGTGTGGTGGGGTGGGGGGTGGGGGTTAAGGGGAGAGCAGCTGCAGTAGAGCAGAACAATGGTGGAGAGCACTCAGTCCTCTTCCGAGTCCGGGGACAAGTTGAGAGAGTTATTAACAAGTTCCAAGAAAGGGTTCCATGTATCTAGGAATGCCTTGGTAGAGCCCTTGAGAGAGAACCTAAGTTTTTCAAGCTTTAAATTGTACAGCACCTCCTTAATCCAGCGGGTGTGTGTCGGGGGACAGGTGAGCCTCCAGTTAAGCAAGATCAGTCTCCGGGCTAACAAGGTTGTAAAAGCTAGAACTCGTTTCACCTCAACAGAGAGGTTGGTGTTGGGACGGGGTACCGAAAATGGCTGACAGTGGGTTTGGAGGAATAGTCTGGCCGTAGGCTCTGCTTATCAAGTCGAAAGCACTCCTCCAAAAGGCTGCTAGCTTAGGGCAAGACCAAAACATACGGCTATGGTTGGCAGGAGATTGATTACATCTGTTGCAGGTGTCCCTAACAGCGGGGTAAATTCTAGATAATCTTGCATTTGTGTAGTGGACTTTGTGAAGGACTTTGCATTGGATTAGGCCATGACGGGCACATATGGAGGAAGAATGGGTCAAGTCCAAGGCAGAGTCCCATTGCTGGTCTGTTAGTTTCGTCAGTGGACATATTTAAGGCAGAAATAGATAAATTCTTGATTAGTGCGGGTGCCAGAGATTATGGGGAGAAGGCAGGAGAATGGGGTTAGGAGAGAGAGAGAGATCAGCCATTATTTAATGGCAGAGTAGACTTGATGGGCGAATGGGAAAGTCGAATAACATGGAACTAGTGTGAACGGGCGATAGATGGTCGGCGTGGACTCGGTGGGCCGAATGGCCTGTTTCCAAGTTGTATCTCTAAACTGAACTAAGCTAAACGAGAGTGGCACAGTGGCGCAGCAGTACGGAGTTTGTACATTCTTCCTGCGACTTGCGTGGGTTTTCTCCGAGATCTTCGGTTTCCTCCCACACTCCACACTCCTGCAGGTTTGTAGATAAATTGGCTTGGTAAAAATGTAAAAATTGTCCCTGGTGTGTATAGGATAGTGTTAATGTGCGGGGATCGCTGGCGGGCCAAAGGGGCAATTTCCGCGCTGTATCTCTAAACTAAACGGATCGATTGTTGTGTGGCATGGCTCGTAAATACACTTTTCCCGGAGTAATTTCTTGATTTTTAAAAAATGTGATAACAAATGTGGTGATTCTGTTGACATTTAAGGCAGCGTTAAATTGTACCACAATCACATGCTGATGGTCTGATAGCCTGGCTATGAAAGCATATAAACAAAACCTTTTACCAGCAGCTGTGAGGGGGGAAGTTACTGATTTACTCTCCCTGTCCTTTGTATCGCCAGGGTGTAATTTTAAAATGCCCCTGCTTGAAGAAAGAATGCTTTCATGACCTATGGATGTTTCGAGCCGAAATAACTATTTTTGAAATGTGCTCAGTCATGCAATAAAGAAAAACATGACAATCAGTTGGTACAGGCACGGTGGCACAGCGGTAGAGTTGCTGCCTCACAGCGCCATAGACCCGGGTTCAATCCTGACCTGGGTTTAAGAAGGAACTGCAGATGCTGGAAAATCGAAGGTAGACAAAAGTGCTGGAGAAACTCAGCGGGTGCAGCAGCATCTATGGAGCGAAGGAAATAGGCAACGTTTTATGCCGAAACCCCTTGCCGAAACCCCAACGTTGCCTATTTCCTTCGCTCCATAGATGCTGCTGCACCCGCTGAGTTTCTCCAGCACTTTTGTCTACCTTCAATCCTGACCTTCTGTGCTGTCCGTGCGGAGTTTGCACGTTCTCCCTGTGACTAGCGGGTTACGATACGACACAATGTGATAGAAATTTGTTCGTCCGCGGAGGGCAATTGGTCTGCCAACAGTCATAACACACAGTAAGGTATACGAATACTTGAAATGAATTTAAATTAAATTAAAAGTGGGGAAAAACAGAAAATGGACAAGCGATTGTTGTCCGGCCAGCTGGCGCGTGTGTGCACAGCGCCTTCACCGCAACGAACGGACAAACAAACATACAAATGCAGGCTTATCCCCTGGGCAGAGAATTCTAAAACTAGAATGTCTCTTTCCCCCCCCCCATACACCGGATCCCCTTTTATTCTCACCGGATAACATAGACCAAGCATACAGGTGATCGATGGGTGCCGTGGACCTGGTACTGTTACATTTAAGAATCACTTGGTCAAATACATGGATAGGAAAGGCTTAGAGGGTCGAATGGGACATAGCTTAGATGGGACATCTTGGTCAGCATGGGCAAGTTGGGCCAAATGGCCTGTTTCCATGCTGTACCTTTAAACTCAATCTGAGCACAACAAACCTTCACCCCCCACCTCCCCAACAACGATATTATATCATTGTTGACATTATATATTATATGATATATTAAATATTAAATACGATATTATATGATATTATATTAAATATTAAATATGATATTATATCATATAAATTATATCTATAATAGACAATAGACAATAGGTGCAGGAGTAAGCCATTCAGCCCTTTGTTCCAGCACCGCCATTCAATGTGATCATGGCTGATCATCTCCAATCAGTACCCCGTTCCTGCCTTCTCCCCATATCCACTGACTCAGCTTTTTTTTAAGAGCCCTATCTAGCTCTCTCTTGAAAGCATCCATAATCTACAATTGTAACTAGATATCTATTCTGCTGCTGTTGCTTGATGGATTAATGTTGGAATGTTCACCAGATGGACTTTGCTACTCTTCTTCAGGCAGTGTTAGGGAACCTGTCAGATGCACCAGAAAGGCATGTAAGAAATTAAGAATTGGAGTTTTAGTTTAGTTTAGTTTAGAGATAGAGTGTACAAACAGGCCTTTCGGCCCATCGAGTCTGCTCCGACCAGCCATCACCCCATGCACTGGTTCCATGTTCCCAGTTTACCATCCCACACACCAGGGGCAATTTACAGAAGCCAATCAACCTACGAACCTCTACGTCAGGGGAGTGTGTGGGGAAAACCAGAGCACCCTGAGAAAACCCACAAGGTCACAGGGAGAATGTACAAACTCTGTACAAACAGTACCCGTGGTTGGGATCGAACCTGGCTCGCTGGAGCTGTGAGGCAGCGACTCTACCACTGTGTCGCCATGCCTCCCGACCCCTCAAAATCTGCCCCGCCATTCAAAACGATCCCAGGCCTCATCTCCTCTTCTGTGTCATTTCCCCATTGCCCTCAATTCCCCAATCTTTCAACTCTCTTCCAATTATTCCCAATGATCAAGTGAAATAAAGAGAGGGAGAATGAGGCTCATTTGCCCTGAAGAGTTTCACCTCTTATGATGCACCATTTTCCTGGTGTTATGTTGGCGTTAACTTGGCTTTGATGCGTAATGCCCGGTTTTGCTTGTGAGCAATCTCGTGGAGGGGTAGCACAGTGGTGCTTCGCTAGAGTTGCTGCCTTAAGACCCTGTCCCACTTAGGACACCACACAGCAACCTCTGGTGACCTTGCCCGCCACCCAAAAAAAAAATCAAGGTCGAGGTGACCTGCAACCTCCTACCACCTCCCACGCATATGTTGAAAACCTTCCTCGACTGTGAAGAAAGCCGGCTTCGACTAGACCTGCAACAAAAAAATGATCGATTTTTAAAACGGTTTTAATCATGATGAAAAAATACCAGCAACCTTGATGAAGCCTCGACTACGCAGAAACCACTTTCGACCATTAGGGAGAGTGACCAAAACCTCCGGTCACCTCATGGAAACCTTGGGTGACGGGCAAGGTCATTAGAGGTTGCTGTTTAGGTCTCCAAAGTGGGACATGGGCTTTACAGCGCAAGAAACCCGGGTTCGATCATCAGATCCCTCTGTACATCAATGCTATGAATGGTCATGCCGTTAACTGATTACTTTCCCCTTACATTTGACCTCTCAAAGCGCAAATTGCGATCTTACACTTGCCTCCATCTGCCATTTCTCTGCCCATAGCTGAAAATGTCTATATCCCCCCTGCATCCTCTGACAGCCCTCCTTATAGTCCACATATATCTTTAACTTCTCTCATTGACTACATTTGGATCACTTTTCCAACGAGAACAAGAATGATCCCAGGAATGAGTGGGTTAACATTTGATGAGCATTTGACGGCACTGGGCCTGTACTCGCTGGAGTTTAGAAGGATGAGGGGGTCCCTCGTTGAAACTTACTGAATCGTGAAAGGCTTGGATAGAGTGGATGTGGAGAGGATGTTTCCACTAGTGGGAGAGTCTAGGACTGGAGGTCACAGCCTCAGAAATAAATTGACGTTTGTTTAGGAAGGAGATGAGGAGGAATTTCTTTAGTCAGAGGGTGGTGAATCTGTGGAATTCTTTGCCACAGTAAGGCTGTGGGGGCAAAGTCAGTGGATATATTTAAGGCAGAGAGAGATAGATTTGTGATTAGTACGGGTATCAGAGGTTATGGGGAGAAGGCAGGAGAATGGGGTTAAGAGGGAGAGATAGATCAGCCATGATTGAATGGTGGAGTAACTTGATGGGCCAAATGGCCTAATTCTTCTCCTATCACTTATGAACATGAACCTATAGCTGAGGCTGGTACTATAACAGCATTCACTTGGTCAGATACATGGATAGGAGAGGCTTGGAGGGCCAAATGTGGGTAAATAGGTTAAGCTTTCAGATGGGGCATCTTGGTCGGCAGGGGCAAGTTGGGCCGAAGGGCCTGTTTCCATGCTGTATGATTATGGCTAAGTACAAAATAATTAAGTTTCTATGGCCTTATAATGTGCAACTGGTCCGTATTCTTGTAATAGGAAAGATTTTTTTTTTCTCTCTGGTTGACCCAATTTCATTTCCTTTTTACAGTTGCATTGATTGGAACTGGATGGAATAAGATGAAGAAATTTAAACGCAGATTCTCACTGTCGGCACACAGGACAGAAACCATTGAAGAATCACTCGCCGAATTTCAGGAACAGATCACAAACCAGATCAACAACAGAAGGAATGACGGTGCGTATCGGATTATCCAGTAAATAGTCAGTGTGAAGAAGGGTCTCCCACCCGTAACGTCACCCACTCTAGTGATGCTACCTGTCCCGCTGAGTTACTCCAGCATTTTGTGTCCACCTTCAATTTAAACCAGCATCTGCAGTTCTTTCCTACACATGGCTGATCTATCTCTCCCTCCTAACGCCATTCTCCTGCCTTCTCCACATAACCTTTGCCACCCCTGATCATTCACTACCCGATATATGAGGCACAGTGGCGCAGCGGTAGAGTTGCTGCCCTACAGTGCCAGAGACACGGGTTCAATCCCGACTACGGGTGCTGTCTGAATGAAGTTTGTGCGTTCTCCCCGTGACAACGTGGGTTTTCTCTGAGATCTTTGGTTTCTCTCCACGCTGCATAGACATACATGTTTGTCGCTTAATTGACTTGGTGTAAATGTAAATTGTCCCTAGTGTGTGTAGGATAGTGTTAGTTTGCGGGGATCGCTGATTGGTGCGGGCTCGGTGGGCAGAAGGGCCTGTTTTCGCACTGCATCTCTGAACTAAACTAAACTAAACTAAACTAAACTAAACTAAACTAAACTAAACTAAACTAAACTGAGCTAAACTAAACCGTTAAGGGCCTGTCCCACTTGCCGATTTTTTTAGGAGACTGCCGGCTTCATAACCATATAACCATATAACAATTACAGCACGGAAACAGGCCATCTCGGCCCTACAAGTCCATGCCGAACAAATTTTTTTCCCCTTAGTCCCACCTGCCTGCCTCGTTTTCCATTCCCTTCTCATCCATATGCCTATCCAATTTATTTTTAAATGATACCAATGAACCTACCACTTCCACTGGGAGCTATTCCAACTAAAGAATTTCCCCCTCAATTACCCCTAAACTAAAAGTCATGTAAATTCTCAAACTTGTCCAAAACTCTAAATTTTAAAGACCTCTAAGGTCCCCCCTTAACCTTCTGCGCTCCAAACTAAAGCCCCCGTTAAGGGGCCTGTCCCTCTGTACTTGCCGATTTTTTCCTTCGGAGACTGCCGGCCTCACCAATGCCTCATATCAGTGTGTCCAATAGATTTTAATAATTTCAAAATCCAGAGGCGCCAAAACAAATGCTGCGACACTTGAAAAAACACCGCACGTCAATACGTCGTCAGGCCGTGTCAACGATTTGGCCTCACCAATGCCTTGTAACACGCTGCATCACCACAGCATCACGCCACGTCACACCGCAAATGTTTCGGTGTCCTGCTCCGTCAGTCAACGATGCCGGCGGTTGCCGAAAAAAATCGGCAAGTGGGACAGGCCCTTTAGATCTTCACTGGTCGACCAAGTCGAGTTTATTGTCATGTGCCCAAGTGCAGTGAGGTGCAGGTACTACCGTGCAATCTTGCAGCAGCGTTGCAGGCAGATAAACTCACACTCACACAATGCATGAATTATAGATAAATTACATATAAATTCCTCAAGACAATGAACACTGTGCAAGAAAAGAAACGAGACATTTGTGGCAGCACCATGGCACACCAGTAGACCTGCTGCCTTACAGCGCCACAGTCCCAGGTTCGAACCCGACTACGGGTGCTAGCTGTAAGGAGTTTGCACGTTCTCCCTGTGACTGCATGGATTTTCTCAGGTTTCCTCCCACACTCCAAAGACGTACAGTTTTGTAGGTCAATTGACTTCTGTAAAAGGTCCTTGGTGAGTAGAATGTGAAACTGGGATAGCATAGAGCAAATGTACGGGTGATCGTTGGGCAGCACGAACTCTGTGGGCCGAAAGGCCTGTTTCCACGCTGTATCTCTAATCTCTAATGTGATTTAATCTCTAATGCAGAAATACACAATTAGAAAACAAGTCCATGGTAGTGCAAGAGGAAGTTTGCAGCCATCTCGGATTAGAGTTGTGCAGCTTGGTTCAAGAGCCTAAGACAGACACAAGAAGCTGGAGTAACTCAGCCAGTCAGGTCACGTCTCTGGAGAAAAGGAATAGGTGACGTTTCAGGTTGAGACCCTTCTTCTTCACACTCCATCTGAAGAAGGATCTTGACCTGAAACGTCACCTATTCCTTTTCTCCAGAGATGCTATCCGACACGCTGAGTTATTCCAGCTTTTTGTGTCTATCTTCATGTTAATCCAGCATCTGCATTTCCTTCCCACACACTTGGTTCAAAGACCTGATGATTGTAGGAAATTAGCTGTTCCTGAACCTGGAGTTGATGGCCTTTAGGTTTCTCTACCTCCCGCCTGATGGTAGCAGCGAGAGGTGGGATGGCCTGGATGGTGGGCCTCCATGATGATGGATGCCACTTTCTTGAGTTAGCTCCTGATGTAGGTACTGCTGATGGTGGAGAGCAGTTACTGTGATCAATTGCAAAGGGCCTGTCTCACTTGGCCGTCATTTGCGCGTAAATTACGCAACATTATTTCCCCGGCACGACGCGCGCGACGTGAAACGCACGTGATGCGCGTATAGTGCGCATTACGCACGCATGGTGCGCGATGGTATAGGCAGTGATGCGCGGCGTCGCAGGATTTTGTGATGTACAAAATCTCCACACGCCATCTGCGTGAGGCACAAATGTGGGACAGGCCGTTAACTTGCTGGGTTACTGACTGACTGAATAATAGTTTCTGAAGAAGAGTCTTGAACCAGAACACCTATGTTCTCCAGAGATGCTGCCTGACCCGTTGAGTTACTCCAGAACTTTGTGCCCTTTCTCTGTTTCAGCTTCAGTGGTGATTCACTCTATGAACTCAGATTTTTTTTTTTCGTTTAGAGATACAGCACGGAAACAGGCCCTTCGGCCCAACGCGTCCATGCCGGCCAGCCCCCCCCCTCCGCACCCCACACTTCCACTATCCTACACACACTAGGGCCAATTTACAATAATATCGAACCAATTAACCTCCAAACCTGTACGTCTTTGGAGTGTGAGAGGAAAACCGGAAGCACCCGGAGAAAACCCACGTGGGCCACGGGGAGGAGGTACAAACTCCGTGCAAACAGCGCCCGTGGTCAGAATCGAACCTGGGTCACTGGGTCTGTGAGGCAGCAACTCTACCACTGCACCACCGTGCCGCACTAATCTTTCAACAAAATTACTTAGTAATATATATATTTAAACCAAAAGACCCATCAAGTAGCAGAAACTATGAAGCGATGAATTATTAGAAGATCCGGATGGTGACTGGATCATCACTGGACCATAGAAAAGGATGAGTGACAAGGAAGAAGCTGAATCTGACTTTTTGTTTTGTGCAAAACTTGGTCATGCATTTATTGTGGCAGAATGACCCGGTGTCTCGTTGTTTGTTATCCCGTTGATGTCCGTGCCACACTGCGCCTGAGGTGTGCGACCAGATCTATTGTCCGAGATAGATTGTAGAAGCAAGGAACTGCAGATGCCGGTTTATACCAAAGATAGACACAAAGAGCTGGAGGAACTCAGCGGGTCAGGCAGCGTCTCTGGAGAAAAAGGATGGGTGACGTTTTGGGTCAGAAATCCCTTCCGCCTTCTCCCCTCTGTCTCTCCATTCTTGATCAGAACAGCACCCAATATCCAAAGTGTTTAAGAAGGAACTGCAGATGCTGGAGAATCGAAGGTTACACAAAAAAGCTGGAGAAACTCAGCGGGTGCAGCAGCATCTATGGAGCGAAGGAAATAGGCAACGTTTCGGGCCGAAACCCTTCTTCAGACTTCAGAATATGCACCTCATATTCCGTTTGGGGAGTCTGCATCCCGAGGGCATGAACATCGAATTCTCCCAATTTTGTTAGTCCTTGCTGTCTCCTCCCCTTCCTCAGTCCCCCTGCTGTCTCCTCCCATCCCCCAACCTTCGGGCTCCTCCTCCTTTTTCCTTTCTTGTCCCCGCCCACCCCCGCCCCCGATCAGTCTGAAGAAGGGTTTCGGCCCGAAACGTTGCCTATTTCCTTCGCTCCATAGATGCTGCTGCACCCGCTGAGTTTCTCCAGCTTTTTTGTGTAACACCCAATATCCAAATGTGGCCTAACCAAAGTTTTATATGCGGCAGAAGGGACTGCAGACACTGGTTGTGTCCAGAACAGCACGCAATTTCAGAAGTCGGGATTGCTCATTCGAAGAGCAAATGTGTAGACATTTTTTCCCCCTTGCAGATGTGTATTTCCCTGGTACGCTCAAAGCCAGAGACTGATGGAGACAGTCATTATATACATTTAACTCCGAGAACAGCAAACTTTTGATCCAGAGGGAATTTGAAGTTTATGGAGTTCTGGCGGGAGAGAGGAGAAGAGGGAAAGATCATATCAGCCATGACTTCACTGAAGGATGGATCAGGCTTCAAAGACCATATGGTTTACTCCCTCTCCCATCTCTTATGTCTTTTTCTTATCTCACATTCTAATCAACTGCGATGCTGTGCTCTGTTTTGGGTCTTGGCCTCCGATTAAAGTTTCACAATTGAATTTAAAAACTGCAGGTTTAGTTTAGAGCCATTAGTGTGGAAACAGGCCCTTCGGCCCCACCGGGCCCACACCAACTATCGATCTTTCGTACACTAGCGCTATCCCACACACTGGGGACAATTTACGATTTCACCCAGCCAATTAACCCGCAAACCCTAATGCCCCCGTCCCACTTAGGAAACCTGAACGGAAACCTCTGGAGACTTTGCGCCCCACCCAAGGTTTCCGTGCGGTTCCCGGAGGTTGCAGGTGGTTGCCGGAGGTTGCTGGTAGTGGAAGCAGGTAGGGAGACTGACACAAACCACCGGGAACCGCACGGAAATTTTGGGAGGGGCGCAGTCTCCAGAGGTTTCCGTTCAGGTTTCCTAAGTGGGACAGGGGCATTACGTCTTGGAATGCAGGTGGAAACCGGAGCACCCGGTGAAAACCCATGCTGGTCACGGGGAGAACGTACAAACTCCACACAGACAGCGCCCGTAGTCGGGATCGAACCCGGGACTCTGGCTCCGTGAGGCGGCAACTCTACCGCTGTGCCACCGTGCCGCCCTTAGGTCCTGGCAATGGAAGGGTTAAATCCGTGGGCTTTGTGCTGTGCAAGTGATAATCTTCAGGATCAAAGGGAGGTGGGCAGAAAGAATAGCCTTTGAATTCTGAAAGCTTTTTGGCAGCGTGTGTGTACAGTCCAACATCCGGCTCCTTTGATATCGTACACTCTCATTAATCTGCTTGATGAAAAATAAACCCATTAATAAACAGCAGAAAAACAATTAAAATAAATCACTCATGCGTCCCATGTGTTTGGGGTTCTGACAAACATCACCATTCATCTGCAAACAGCGGTGAAGTATATCGGCAATTCCATGTCCATAATTTCCCCCATGGCCCAGAGGAGAAGCTGCTTCCTCAAAGCCCTGCTCCCCTCTCCAATTCTAGTTTTAGTTTCACACGCAGAGAGTTGTGAGTCTGTGGAATTCTCTGGCTCAGAGGGCGGTGGAGGCCGGTTCTCTGCATACTTTCAAGAGAGAGCTTGAAAGGGCTCTTGAAGATAGCGGAGTCAGGGGATATGGGGAGAAGGCAGGAACGGGGCACTGATTGGGGATGATCAGCCATGATCACATTGAATGGCGGTGCTGGTTCGAAGGCCCGAATGGCCTACTCCTGCACCTATTGTGTATTGTCTCTTTACAGGTGCAGCGTAGAAACAGGCCCTTTGGCCCACCGATTCTGTGCCGACCAGCGATCACCCCGTACACCAGCACTATGCTAAACACACAGAATTAAAGGACGTTCTTTTGGGAAGGTGATGAGAATTTTCTTTAGTCAGAGGGTCGTGAATCTGCGGAATTCTTTGCCACAGAAGACTGTAGAGGCCAAGTCGGTGGATATTTTCAAGGCAGATATAGATAGATTTTTGATTAGGACAGATGTCAGAGGTTATGGGGAGAAGGCAGGTGAATGGGGTTAGGAGGGAGAGGTAGATCTGCCATGATTGGCAGAGTAGACATAATGGGCCGAATGGCCTAATTCCGCTCCTATTACTTATGACCTTGTGACTTGGGATAATTACATCTTTTTTAATCAAAGGCAAGAGATCTACTAGTTTCCCTCTCCCCTGACTCTCAGTCTGAAGAATGGTCCCAACACAAAACGTCACCTTTTCCTTTCCCTTAAAGATGCTGCCTGACCCGCTGAGTTACTCCAGCATTTTGTGTCCATCTTCAGTGTAAACCAACATCTGCAGTTCTTTCCTACACAATCTACAAACCTGTAAGTCTTTTGCAGTGTGTGAGGAAACCGGAACACCCGGAGAAAACCCACGTGGGTCACGGGGAGACTGGCCATTCGGCGCACCAAGTCCGCCCTGACCAGCGATCCCCGCGCATGAACACTCTCCTACGCACTCTAGGGACAATTTATATTTGTAAGTCAATTAACCTACAAACCTGTACGCCTTTAGGAGTGTGGGAGGAAAGTGAAGATCTCAGAGAAAACCCACGGGGGGGTCACGTGAAAAACGTACATACTCCGTACGTAGTCGGGATCGAACCCGTGTCTCCGGCGCTGCAAGTGCTGTAAGGCAACAACCCTACCACTGCGCCACCCTGCCGCCCATCAGAAGAAGCAGAAGAGGAGCTAGCCATTCAGGGAACGTGCCCTTAAAGCAAGTTGCGTTGCAAATGTTTTCTTGACCTGATAGATCTGCGATTCTAATAGCAAGTGAAGTGACCTTTCAAACGATCAGCTCCAGTTACGGTCAGAGAGCAGCTCAACCAACATTAACACCATCCCACCCTTGACCTAACATCAAGCTGACAGTTAAAACGTAGACCCAAATTTCTCGATGAAATTATTCAAGTTTCTCTGTCTTTAAATGGATTTTGTTTTTGCTTGTTTGAGTCACGCATCCATGATGCTGCACAAAGCGACTTCAACTGCACAGTGGCGCGGCTGGCAAGGTCATATGGTCATAGGTGATAGGAGCAGAATTAGGTCATTCGGCCCATCAGGGCTACTCCGCCATTCAATCACGGCTGATCTATCTCTCCCTCCAAACCCCATTCTCCTGCCTTCTCCCCATAACCTCTGACATCCGTGCTAATCGAGAATCTACCTATCGCTGCCTTAAAAAATATCCATTGACTTGGCCTCCACAGAATGTTCTGCAAACTATGGTCCAACCTTGAATACAAGCGAGAGATATTGAGACACCACCCACCACCCTCTCTCCAAAGAGAGTCCAGCACCCTCTCTTCATTGCAACCCCTCTGTAATTTACTAGTTTGCTGCTGTCCTGCTGAGTTTCATTGTTTGAATGGTTCAGGAATTGTATATATTTATCAATTGAATAAAGTCTATTTTGAAATTAAAAAAAAAAAAAAATCACGCATTATCACCTTCCCCACAGCCAACAATGGACCATTGTGGGCTCCAGCTTTCCTTCATCACCATTCCTTTTTGAATATCTTTGATTCATTTGTTGTAGGCATGTACCGTCTATATCTCTCATTTCCCTGACTCGCAGTCTGAAGAAGGGTCTCAACCCTATTCCTTCTCTCCAGAGATGCTGCCTGACCTGCTGAGATACTGCATGCCAGCATTTTTGTGTTTACCCCCCCCCCCCCCCCCCCCCCCCCCCATTCACCAACTGGACTGCAAAAACAGTCTCCGTAAGGACTGACTTACTAGGTTTAAGGTGAAGGGGAAAAGATTTAATTGGAATCTGAGGGGTTGCTTTTTCACACAAAGGGCTGTGGGTGGGTGGGACTAGCTGCCAGAGGAGGTAGTTGAGGCTGAGGCTATCCCAACGTTTAAGAAACAGTTAGACAGGTACATGGATAAAACAGGTTTGGAGGGATATGGGCTAAAGGTGGCGGATGAGACTAGTATAGCTGAGACATGTTGGCCAGTGTGGGCAAGTTTGGCCGAAGGGCCTGTTTCCATGCTGTATCACTCTATGACTGGATGATCCTTAACAGCCTCTGTTTCTCATCCAAATGTTTTTATTTACAGGGAGTGAACATTGCATTTCTTTTTCCCGTCCCAGTGAATTTTTTCCATCGGATTTTATTTGCTGCCGAACTTTATTTATTAATCCTTAATTACTGTTTTAAGAACACAGACACCGGGAAAATACAGCTCAGGAACATGTCCTTTGGCCCGCGTTCTGTGTACCAGACATGATGCCAAATTAAACTAATGTCTTCTGCATGCTCATGATCCACATCCCCCAATGAAGGCCTCATACAGGCCACTATTATATCTACTTTCACCACCACAACTAGTGGTGTGTGCCAGGCAGTGCGTTTCGCTGTGTAAAAAAAACTTGCTCTGTAAATTCCCCCTCTGACCTTAACGCTATGTCTTCTATAACCATATAACAATTACAGCACGGAAACAGGCCATCTCGGCCCTACACGTCCGTGCCGAACAACTTTTTTCCCTTAGTCCCACCTGCCTGCACTCATACCATAACCCTCCATTCCCTTCTCATCCATATGCCTATCCAATTTATTTTTAAATGATACCAACGAACCTGCCTCCACCACTTCCACTGGAAGCTCATTCCACACCGCTACCACTCTCTGAGTAAAGAAGTTTCCCCTCATGTTACCCCTAAACTTCTGTCCCTTAATTCTGAAGTCATGTCCTCTTGTTTGAATCTTCCCTATTCTCAAAGGGAAAAGCTGATCCACATCAACTCTGTCGATCCCTCTCATCATTTTAAAGACCTCTATCAAGTCCCCCCTTAACCTTCTGCGCTCCAGAGAATAAAGACCTAACTTATTCAACCTTTCTCTGTAACTTAGTTGTTGAAACCCAGGCAACATTCTAGACTGACATCAGTCTGAAGCAGGGTCTCGACCTGAAAAGTCACCCATTCCTTCGCTCCATGGATGCTGCCTCACCCGCTGAGTTTCTCCAGCTTTTTTGTCGACCTTCGATTTTTCCAGCATCTGCAGTTCTTACTTAAACATGCCTTCTGGACTTGATATTTCCATCTGACATTTGGGGAAAAAGCTCCAGACCTGTCGACTTCATAACTTCAAACGTTCCATCGGATCTACTCCGCCATTCAATCCTGGCTGATCGATCTTTCCGTCTCAATCCCATTCTCCTGCCTTCTCCCCATAAAACCCCTGACTCTCTTACTAATCAAGAATCTGTCAATCTCCGCCTTAAAAAAGAATAAGAGGACAAAAACGAAGAATAAGAAAGAAGAAAGAAAGAAAAGGGACCATTACATGTTGATATACCTGCTTCATTTCTCACCACACCTATGTGTATTAACCAGCATATGCAGTTCCTTGTTTCTAGGCTTCTGGTAAACCTCTTCTACATTCCCTCTTCGTATTTCCTATAATGGGATGTCCAAAACAGCACAAATGTTCCCCAAGTCTAAATTGGAGATGTGACAAATGTATTTGGAATATCGTACTGAACAGTTGTGAACTTTGTAATGATTATAATAGTTTCAAACTGAAGGTCTAAATTTAAGACTGCATTAGTTTAGTTTACTTTAGTCTAGAGATGCAGTGTGGAAACAGGCCCTTCGGCCCATTGAGTCTACATGGACCAACGATCCCTGCACATTCAAGGGCCCGTCCCACTTTCACGACCTCTGCCGAGTTTGCCCTTGACTCATACTCGCAGCATGGTCGTCACGAGGTCGTAGGAGGTCGTGGGTAGGTCGTAGCAGGCCGTGATGCTGGTCGTAGGTACTTGTGGCATCAAGTAGGTCGGGGCGTTTTTCTAGCCTGGTGAAAAATGTCCACGAGTAAAAAAGATTGTGAATTAGGTCGTGAAAGTGGGACTGGCCCTTAACACTATCCTACACACGCCAGGGACAATTTACATTTATACCAAGACAATTAACCTACAAGCCTGTACGTCTTTGGAGTGTGGGAGGAAGCAGAAGATCTCGGAGAAAACGCACGCAGGTCTCGGGGAGAACGTACAAACTCCGTACAGGCAGCCGCCGTAGGCAGGATCGAACCCGGGTCTCTGGCGCTGTGAGGCTGAAGCTTTACCACTGCGCCACCGTGCTGCCCAACGCAACCTGACGTATCTCCACTTAGTTGGTTTATTCTGTGGAGGAGGTATCGTAACAGAACTCTTGGAGGAGTCTGATGAAATAACTTATTAATTCAAAGTTTTAATTTATGACTGCGGAGGTGGATGATATTAACTGCGTAAACTTTCTGCATTGGAAACATATCCACACATCTGAACCTTATTTGATGCTTTTAATAGATGCTTGAATGTAGGATCCTGTAATAGACTCAGAATAAACACAGAAGGGGACCCAGCAAGCCTCTGTCATCTCTTTGAAGGAGCTGTGAACATTTTGAACTATTCTTCATAAGTTCTAAGAGCAGAATTAGGCCATTCGGCCCATCAAGTCTACTCTGCCATTCAATCATGGCTGATTTATCTTTCCCTCTCAAACCCATTCTCCTGCCTTCTCCTCATAACCCCTGAAACCTGTGCTAATCAAGAATCTATCTATCTCTGCCAAGAAATTTCTTCACCCAAACTTTACAATGCAGAACATAACATATGGAGAGAACACTGGGGGGCAACAGGCCCTTCGGCCCATATTGCCTGTGCTGAACACAACGCACAGATAAACTAATCTCTTCTGTCGACACATGATCCAGACTCCTCCTTACCCAGCATACAAATTCTTAAATTCATAAGTCATAGGAGCAGAATTGGGCCATTTGGCCCATTGAGTCCACTCCGCTATTTAATCATGGTTGAACTATCAACCCCTCTGGTCACGGTGGCGCAGCGGTAGAGTTGCTGCCTTACAGCGAATGCAGCCCCGGAGACCCAGGTTTGATTCTGTGTGTACGGAGTTTGTACATTCTCCCCGTGACCTGCGTTGGTTTTCTCCGAGATCTTCGGTTTCCTCCCGCACTCCAATGGCGGACAGGTTTGTCCGTTAATTGGCTTGGTAAATGTAAAAATCGTCCCTAGTGGGTGTAGGATGGTGTTAATGTGCGGGGATCGCTGGTCGGCGCGGACCCGGACTCAGTGCTGTATCTCTAAAGTAAACTAAACTAAAACCAAAACCCCATTCTCCTGCCTTCTCCCCGTAACCTTTTGAAACTCTTGACTAAGCACGAACCTGTCAATATACCTCTTGAAAAATACCCAATGACTTGGCCTCCACAGCCGCCTGTGGCAATGAATTCCACAGATTCACCACCCTCTGATTAAAGAAACGCCTCCTCATCTCCTTCCTAAACTTACAAAATTCTTAAGGGGTAGAACAGGCTAGATGCAGGAAGATTGTTCCAGATGTTGGGGAAGTCCAGAACAAGGAGTCACAGTTTAAGGATAAGGGGGAAATCTTTTAGGACCGAGATGAGGAAAACATTTTTCCCACAGAGAGTGGTGAATCTCAGGAATTCTCTGCCACAGAGGGTAGTTGAGGCCAGTTCATTGGCTATATTTAAGAGGGAGTTAGATGTGGCCCTTGTGGCTAAAGGGATCAGGGGGTATGGAGAGAAGGCAGGTACAGGATACTGAGTTGGATGATCAGCCATGATCATATTGAATGGCGGTGCAGGCTCGGAGGGCCGAATGGCCTACTCCTGCACCTAATTTCTATGTTTCTATGTTTAGGGAACGTCCTTTTATTCTGTGGCTATGACCTCTGGTCCTAGACTCTCCCACTAGTGGAAACATCCTCCCCACATCCACTTTATCCAGGCCTTTCCCTATTCGACGTGTCCATCTAAAAACCTCTTAAACACCACTATTGCGTATGGCTCCACCTCCACCTCAGCCAGCATATTCCAGGCACCCACCACTCCCTGTCTATAAGAGTATTTAACTTGCAAAAAGAGATATGATTATTATTGATTTTTTTTTGTTTTGTTCTATTGGACATTGGATGCTAGATTTAACGTCTGCAACCAGATGCAATAGCCATTTATATGTGAACAGTGAGCCCTGGTTACAGGTTCTTGAGCTTCTCTGTGTAGTAAGCATAATCAAACAAATCTTCTCCGCCCCCACACTGTAAATAGAACAAACCTATGAGATCTGATGTGTAGGAAGGAACCTCAGATGCTGGTGTCAACCGAAGAGAGCTGGAGTAACTCAGCGGGGGCAGGCAGCGTCTCTGGAGAGAAGGAATAGGTGACGATGATGTAGAGAGATATGTAGAGGCCTGTTCCCTTTATCATCGTTTCTTTATTGCATATCTTTTATTCATTGTTCTTTATCTCTCCATATCATCGTCTATATCTCTCCTTTCCCTTATCCCCAACCAGTCCGAAGAAGGGTCTCGACCCGAAACGCCACCCATCCCTTCTCTCCAGAGATGCTGCCTGTCCCGCTGAGTTACTCCAGCTTTTTGTGTCTATGAGATCTAATGTTATATATATATATATGCAAATACACCGCATGTCAGATTACAAAACACCGCGATATTTTCACATGCAAATTCTTGCCCATGTGGAGTATACCGTTGTATCTCAGATATTTACTCTCAGTCTGAAGATGGTCTCTCGTCCCGAAACGTCATCCATTTCTGATTCAATTTTATCAATGACGATTGATGGCAGGGTTAATGTGGCTTGGGCGACTTGAAACTGTGCCCAAGGTTATTTTACACCTATCTGAGAGGGCAAAAGGACAGGATAAGTATTGACTTGTTCTTGTGGCTAAAAATGGGCCATTGTGCAGTATTTCCATTTCAATGGGTTGATGCTTTGGCCAAATCCTTCTGTGTTTCCTGTCCGATTATTCCGGCTTCTCTTTGTTTAGATATTGCGTATGAAAACCTTCACGTGCACTCAGACCAGGTTGGGTCAGAAGGTGCCCATTCACCGAATGCCCTGCCCTACAGGAATCATACACAACGCAGGTTCTCCATGGAGGTACAGTGACATTTCTTGCTTTATAAGTTAAGGTGGAGTTGATGCCTTATAGCACTTGCAGCGCCGGAGACCCGGGTTTGATCCCGACTACGGCTGCTGCCTGTACGGATTTTGTACGTTCTCCCCTTGACCACATGGGTTTTCTCCACACTCCAAAGATGTACAGGTTTGTATGTTAATTGGCTTGGTGTAAGTGAAAATTGTCCCTAGTGTGTGTGTGTGGGATAGGGTTAATATGTCGGTGTGGACTCGATGGGCCGAAGGGCCTGTTCCCAAGCTGTGTCTCGAAAACAAAACTAAAGTTCATAAGTTCATAAGTTGTAGCAGCAGAATTAGGCCATTCGGCCCATAGCGTCCTCTCCGTCATTCAATCAGGTCTGATCTATTTTTCCCTCTCAACCCCTTTCTCCTGCCTTCTCCCCATAACCCCTGACACCCTTAATAACCAAGAATCTATCAATCTCCACCTTAAAAACATCCACTGACTTGGCCTCCACAGCTGTCTGTGGCAATAAATTCCACAGATTCACCACCCTCTGACTAACAAAATTCCTCTTCATCTCCTTTCTAAAGGTACGTCCTTTTATTCTGATGCTATGGCCTCTGGTCCTAGCCTCTCCCACCAGTGGAAACATCCTCTCCACATTCACTCTGTCCAGGCCTTTCACTGTTGGATAAGTTTCAATGAGGTTTCCTCTCATCCTTCTAAATTCTAGCGAGTGCAGGCCCAACGCCGTCAAACACATCATAAGTTAACCCACTAATTCCTGGGATCATTCTCGTAAACCTCCTCTGGACGATCTCCAGGGCCAGCACATCTTTCCTCAGATACGGTGCCCAAAACTGCTCACAATACTACAAAAGCAGCCTGACCAGTGCCTTATAAAGCCTCAGGATTGCATCCCTGTTTTTGTACTCTAGCTCCCTCAAAATAAACCGTCTGAAGAAGGGTTTTGGCCCGAAACGTTGCCTTTTTCCTTCGCTCCATAGATGCTGCTGCACCCGCTGAGTTTCTCCAGCATTTTTGTGTACCTTCGATTTTCCAGCATCTGCAGTTCCGTCTTAAACCCTCGAAATAAATGCCTGGCGTATAGACTGGTGTTTTCATTCTCAGTAGAGGGCAGGGGAAGTATCTCCGGTTGAACAAGGTTCAATGTTAAGACAGATCCACCACCAATTTTCCGGCCTCTGGTGATCTGGCAGCTTCTTCAATCCGGACAAAATTACAAGAGCGCACTTGAAATTCCCTCCGGATGTCCCCCCAAAATGCGGTGCCCAGGCCAGGTGAGGCGGCCGATCTCGACCTCATCGGGACTTCCGCAGCCGATCGGCGGGTTGAATTTCCCCACCTGTGGCCGGGGCTCTGGAACCCCGGCCCGGCCACAGTCAGCAGATCCATTCCCATAGCCAACATCCGAGGCCGGCTTTGCGAGCCGAGGCAAAACGTCCCCTATCCATGTTCTTCAGAGATGCTGCCTGACCCGCTGAGTACTCCAAAGCACTCCAGCACTTTGTGTCTTTTTTTGTAGTCCAGCACCTGCAGTTCCTTGCTTCTCCATTCCTATGTTACTGTTTGTTATGCACTTTATGCCGCTTGTCCTGACAACTCCACACGATAACACAATGTATTCGAGGCTCGGCGGTCGTTTCGAGGTGTGGTCTATATATCGGCGAGACCAATCGCAGGCTCGGTGATCGTTTAGTTGAACTCCTCCAATCATTCCGCCTAAACCTTCATGATCTCCCGGTTGCTAAACACTTTAACTCCCCCTCCCATTCCCACACTGACCTTTCTGTCCTGGGCCTCCTCCATTGTCAGAGTGAGACCCAGCGCAAATTGGAGGAACAGCACCTCAAATTTTGCTTGGGCAGCTTACACCCCAGCGGCATGAACATTTACTTCTCCAACTTCAAGTAACCCTCTCTTTCCCCCTCTCTCCATCCCTCCTTCTTCCCAGTTCTCCCACCAGTCTTACTGTCTCCGACTACATTTTATCTGTTTGCTTTGTTGCCTTCTCCCAGCTAACACTGATCTATTCTACATTTCCCTTGATCTCCATCCCCTTTGTCCTGGTTTCACGCCTTGCACTTCCTTTTATCTATGTATCTCCCTCTGTCATGACATCAGTCTGAAGAAGGGTCTCGACCCGACAGGTCACCCATTCCTTCTCTCCGGGGATGCTGCCTGTCCCGCTGAGTTCCTCCAGCATTTTGTGTCTATGTGTGATTCCACTCTGCTTTCCCACCCCTATGCCCACCTCCTTCCACCATCTCCCTCTCTTGCAGGATCTGGGCAAGAGATTATCGCTCCCGATGGACAACAGGCTTCCGGAGGAATTCCTACAGAAACTGAGACTGGAGAGCCCTCCCTTTCCCAAAACTCAGAGCAGGACTTCACGCCGAGCTTCACTGGTGAGTGTTTAAGAAGGAACTGCAGATGCTGGAAAATCGAAGGTAGACAAAAATGCTGGAGAAACTCAGCGGGTGAGGCAAATCCACATTAGTCAGGAAATGGTGTTAGGTAAACTGTTGGGACTGAAGGCAGATAAATTCCCAGGACCTGATGGTACACAAGGAGGTGGCCCTAGAAATTGTGGATGGATTGGTGATCATTTTGCAATGTTCTCTCAACTCTGGATCAGTTCCTGTGGACTGGAGGGTAGTCAATGTAACCCCACTTTTTAAGAAAGGAGGGAGAGAGAATACGGGGAATTGTAGACCAGTTAGCCTTACATCGGTAGATGCTTGAGTCAATTGTTAAAGATGTTATTTGTCCATTTGGAAAGCAGTGACAGGATCGGTCAAAGCCAGCATGGATTTATGAAGAGGAAATCAGGCTTGACTAATCGTCTGGAATTTTCTGAGGATTTAACAAGTAGAATGGATAAGGGAGAGCCAGTGGATGTGGTGTGTCTGGACTTTCAAACAAGGTCCCACACAAGGGATTAGTGCGCACAATTTGAGTTGCTCGGCGCGGACTCGGTGGGCCGAAGGGCCTGTTTCCGCGCTGTATCTCTAAACTAAACGAAACTAAAAAAAACCTAAGCCTTAGTGCAGAATCTGGGTTGACATCTCTCCCAGTGCAAGCTGAGGAAGATCAACACCTTCGGAAGGTCGACCCAGTAACCTGGCATAACCCAGCGGCTCAGACAGCATCTCTGGAGAAAAGGAATACATGACGTTTCGGATCCTGACCCATCTTCAGACTGCAGCATCTCAACCCAAAATGTCACCTATTCCTTTTCTCCAGAGACGCGGTCTGACCTGTTGAGTTACTACAGCTTTTTGCGTCCATCTTCGGGGTAAACCAGCACCTGCAGTTCCTTCCTGCACCTTTGGATGACCTGTTATTCAGCTGGGATGTTACTGCCAAGGCTTGTGTGTTGCGTTGGCTGTTCAGAGGAGGTCCATGCCAGAGTTCCTCCTTGGTGTCTCAAGACAAGTCACATTTATTTATATAGCACATTTAAAAAAACACTCTCGTTGGCCAAAGTGCTTTACATTTGTTATAAGAATAGTATAAACAAACAAACTACATACATATATACATATAGCCCTCGCTCAATGGACGTCAGGAAAGGCTTGGGAGTATAGATACATTTTTAGTCTTGACTTAAAGGAGTCTCATCAGCATTTACCCCTTAACTACCATTGCAACAACCTGCCATCGGTGGTTATGGGAGTCTGCTATGTGGGGATCTTCCTGGTGAGTTTCCCACATTGCGCAATGGCCTCTCTTCACAAAAAACTTGACCACTTGACCATCTTTGCTGCCACCCTCTTGAGTGAGGCGCCATTTTTTGTGACACTGAAGTGATATTTGTTTCTCTCTCTGCAGTCAGACATAGGATTTGGGAAGTTGGAGACTTATGTGAAACTGGACAAGCTGGGAGAGGTAAGGTGAACTTACGTGGTAGCTGCCAAAGCTCCGTCAAGCTTTATCTGCTTTCCTCTTTATTGTCGTTTGGAGATACTGCTGGAATTTGAAATGTTCAAAATCTTTTGGCGACACTGATATGACGCCGGCAGTCGCCGAAAAAATCGCCAAGTGGGACAGGCCCTTTATGGTTCTGTTAAAGACCAAGGCTTGGGGATTGAATCTTCTGATTTCTAGCTGTCTTCAGTTCAGTTTAGATCAGTTTAATTTATTGTCACGAGTACTGAGGTACAGTGAAAAGCTTTTGTTGCGCGCTGACCAGTCAGCGGAAAGACAAAACATGATTACAATCGAGCCATTTACAGTGTTCGGACACATGATAAAGGGAATAACGTTTAGTGCAAGGTAAAGCCAGCAAAGTCCGATCAAGGATTGTCCGAAAGTCACCAATGGGGTAAATAATAGTTCTGGACTGCTCTCTGGTTGTGGTGGGATGGTTCAGTTGCCTGATAACAGCTGGGAAGAAACTGTTCCTGAATCTGGAGGTGTGCGTTTTCATACTTCTATACCTTTTGCCTGATGGGAGAGGAGTGGCCAGGTCTTAGATGCAGTTGTTCCCAAACCACGCTATGATGCATCCTGATAAAAAATGCTTTCTTGCCCACTGTCGAGAAACTTGACTTATTTTTTCTCTCAGGGAACCTATGCCACAGTGTTTAAGGGAAAGAGCAAGTTGACGGAAAACCTGGTGGCTTTGAAGGAAATCCGACTGGAACATGAAGAGGGAGCGCCGTGCACTGCAATACGTGAAGGTACACTCCAATTCTTGAACTCCACTCCACATCTTACCGCTTTTAGCCCTGGGAAGAACCTGGCTTGCTGTGACATGAGGTGACAGGCAAATCTGAGCTGTGTGGGTTGGCCTTGGTTCCGTGTTTCTCCCTGAGGTCGGAGGTATAAGTATCCCTGGAAATTGCCTGGAAATCCCTGGAAATTCTCTGAGCTTGTCCTGTGTCTTCAGTAAATTGGGAAATGTTATTGGGTCTCCATGGGCTTTGACCAAGATCCAGTGGCCCCATGTCAGGGTTCACCTATGCGCTCCCATTCTTAAAGGAGGGCATGGTAACGCAGCGGTTGGTTTGCTGCCTCATAGCATCCGAGACCTGGGTTCGATCCTGACTACGGGTGCTGTCTTTGTGGAGTTTGCACGTTCTCCCCCCTGTGTGTGTGAGTTTCCTCCTCCGGGTGCTCCGGTTTCCTCCCACGCTCCAAAGACGTACAGGTTTGTAGATTAATTCTCTTTGGTAAACTTTGTAAATTGTCCCCAGTGTGTAGGATAGTGGTTGTGCACGGGGGCCGCTGGTTGGCACCGGCTCGGTGGGCCGAAGGGCCTGTTTCCGCGCCGTACCTCTAAACTCTTGCATACCTGACCTTCTAATCCCAGGCCTGGAGGGCTAGAGTCTCTAATTGGACCTGAGGAAAGGTTGGGCTGAGGAATGGTTGATGGAATTTAATCTAGAGAAACATGAGGTGTTGCAATTTTGGACGTCTAGTATGGATAGGACCTACACCGTGAATGGTAGGGCACTGGGGAGTGTTGTGGAGCCGTGGAAACTAGGAGTGCAGGTACTTAGTTCCTTGAAAGCAGCATCACAAGTAGGCTTTCGATACACTGCCTTCATCAGTCAGAATATTGAGTATGGAAGTTGGGAGGTCATGGAAGAAGGGCATTATTGCCATATCTGAGGAAGGACATTATTACCATAGAGGGAGTACAGAGAAGGTTCACCAGACTGATTCGTGGGATGTCAGGACTTTCATATAAATAAAGACTGGATAGACTCGGCTTGTACTCGCTAGAATTAAGAAGATTGAGGGGGGATCTTATAGAAACTTACAAAATTCTTAAGGGGTTGGACAGGCTAGATGCAGGAAGATTGTTCCCGATGTTGGGGAAGTCCAGGACAAGGGGTCACAGTTTAAGGATAAGGGGGAAATCCTTTAGGACCGAGATGAGAAAAACATTTTTCACACAGAGAGTGGTGAATCTCTGGAACTCTCTGCCACAGAAGGTAGTTGAGGTCAGTTCATTGGCTATATTTAAGAGGGAGTTAGATGTGGCCCTTGTGGCTAAAGTGATCAGGGGGTATGGAGAGAAGGCAGGTACAGGATACTGAGTTGGATGATCAGCCATGATCATATTGAATGGCGGTGCAGGCTCGAAGGGCCGAATGGCCTACTCCTGCACCTATTTTCTATGTTTCTATGTTTCTATGGTGCAGTTATATATAAGGCGTTAGTGAGGCTACATTTAGAGTATTGTGCTCAGTTTTGGGCACCATCTTATAGGAAATATGGAAAGGGTGCAGAGAAGATTTACGAGGATGTCGCCAGGACTCGAGGGCCTGAGTTATAGGGAGAGGTTACATCCACAACTCTTTGCAATTTCTCATCCCTTTCCTAGAGCTGTTCCCTTTCATTTTATGTGGAAACATTGACTAGAATTTTGTCAGCCACCAGATGGCAGTGTTTCCTCTCATCAGTCAGTTCCATGCTGGATTGACATCAACACCTTTGCAAGAGTTTTAAACTGGACAGGCAAGCCTTCTAGTAAAATTGGGAGAGATGTTGGGTGTGGATACTGATGAAAGTGAATTAGTTGGGGTGCAAGCATATAATTATAAAAGGGAAGTGTAAAAAGCATAGATTGATACAGCATGGAAACAGGCCCTTCGGCCCACCTGACTCATGCTGACCACCTTGTCCCAGCTACTCTAGTCCCACCTGCCTGCGTTTGGCCCATATATCCCTCTAAACTTGTCCTATCCATGTACCTGTCTAACTGTTTCTAAAAAGTTGGGATAGTCCCAGCCTCAATAACCTCATCTGGCAGCTTGTTCCATAAGACCAACACCTTATGTGTGAAAAAGTTACCCCTCAGGTTCCTTTTAAATCTTTCCATCTTCACCTTAAACCTATGTCATCTGGTTCATACAGTCATAGAGTGATACAGTGTGGAAACAGCCCCTTTGGCCCAACTTGCCCACACCAGCCAACATGATTTCCCAGTAACACTACCTGCCCACAGTAGGCTCATATCCCTCCAAACCTGTCCTATCCATAAACCTGTCCAACTGTTTCTTAAATGTTGGTCCCAGCCTCAACTACCTCCTCGTTCCCTACACCCACCACCCTTTGTGTGAAAAAGCTACCCCTCAGATTCCTTTTGAATCATTCCCCCTTCACCTTGAACCCATGTCTTCTGGCTCTTGATTCTCGTACTCTAGGTAAGAGACTGGATATCGTACAGTATTAGACCTAGCAGACTGAAGGAGACTATGATGGTTGAAAGAACCACCTGTATGTTAACACACAAAGTGAGCTCTGGTTTACGAATAGCCAAATGGGATTGTAACGCAGTTGTAAGAACTGAAACATGGTTCAAATGTTATTCTGGTAGAATTTGGTTCAGATAGATATCGCTGTGAAGACTCAAGCAGGTTCCCACACAGCCGTGTATAATTTGTGGGCGGCACAGTGGCGCAGCGGTAGAGTTGCTGCCTTACAGCGCCAGAGACCCGGTTTCAATCCTGACTACGGGTTTGTGACGTGCGGGTTTGTGTGTTAATTGGTCTCTGCACATCGTCCCTAGTGTGTAGAGAGTAGGCGCAAAATTGGGATTCCCTAGATCTATTGTGAATGGGTGATCAAAGGTCGGCATGGGCTTGGTGGGCCGAAGGGCCTGTTGCCATGTTGTATCTCTAAGCTAAACTCTACCTACACTGTTTAAGAAAGAACTGCAGATGCTGGAAAAATCGAAGGTGGCCAAAAAATGCTGGAGAAACTCAGCAGGTGAGGCAGCATCTATGGAGAGAAGGAAACGTCGCCTATTTCTTCTCTCCACAGATGCTGCCTCACCCGCTGAGTTTCTCCAGCATTTTTTGTCTACCTATACCAACACTGTAGTTGGTCCAGGTACGGAAAATGTCTGGATTTATTTTACCTGCCCTTCACGTCACAGACGAGTATATCTGACTCCAATCTCCCGAGAAGTCACTTAACAAAACTGGAGTTTGGCAATTTGGCCATTTAGTTTATCAATTGTCACATGCACCGAGGTACAGTGAAAAACTATCTAGTTGCATGCTATCCAGTCAGCAAATAGATTATACATGATTACAATGAAGCTGTCCACAGCGTACTGATACAGGATAAAGGGTGTAACGTTTAGTGCAAGATAAAGTCCACTTAAGGATAGTCTGAGGATCTCCAATGGGGTAGACTGGAGGTTAGGACTGCTCTCTAGTTGGTGATGAGATGGGTCAGTTGCCTGGTAACAGCTGGGAAGAAACTGCCCCTGAATCTGGAGGTGTGCGTTTTCGAACTCTCGTCTTTTGGGGGGGTGGGGAAGTGGGGGAAAGGGGAAGTGAGACTCGTCCTTGATTATGCTGGTGCCCTTGTCTCCGAGGCAGCGTGAGGTGTAGATGAAGTCAATGGAAGGGACTGAAAAAGGGTTCCTACCCAAAGCGTCACCTATTCCTTCCATCCAGAGATGTTGGCCTGACCCGCTGAGTTACTCCAGCACTTTGCGCCCATCAATGGAAGGGAGGTTAGTTTGCGTGGGTTGTACATGAGTCCGATAGGAATGCAGAGTGAAGAGGAGAAAGCCCTGCCCCAGGGATATTGACCGCTTGTCCTGTTTCTCTGCTCACACCGGTCCTGACACTGGGGGAGTCCAGGCCCAACTCAAGCCTGCTTGGCAGAATGGCCAATATTCACAATCCTCCTGTACGATCTTGACCCCACTAATTGCGCTGCCCCCAACGATTAAACATTCCCTTTGACGTTACACGATTACCTAAACACTAAAAGGGTTGATTTTGGGAGAGCACGTAACCAGGGTCACTTGACACCTCGCCTGCAATAAGTGGACAATCATTAACCGGCATTGCTCAACAAGCTAGTGTTTGTACATTGACTTTAACATAGTAAAATGATGATGAAAATGATACTCTAGGTACAGTGATAATCTTTGCTTTTGCTCCCAAAGTACACAGTAGAGTCGCCACAAGGGCACGGACAAAAAGTACTCATCCTTTATTCACCCCCACCCCCACTGGGTCCCCCTTTGTTGCCTATTGGGACGACAGATGTCGCAATGGGCTAAGTGTTCGGCTGGCGACCGGAAGGTAGCCGGTTCGAATCCCGCTTGGAGTGCATACTGTCGTTGTGTCCTTGGGGCAAGACACTTCACCCCCCACCTTTGCCTGTGTGTAAATGTAATGTAATTATGTGAAGCACTTTGTAGTAAATGCAAGTTGACTAAAAATGTTCTATTTAAATAAGATTATTATTATTATTATTAAAGCTTATTATTATTCCCCCCCCCCCCCCCCCCCCATGCCGGGTCCCCCCCCTTGTCCCACGGGGACCCCCCCCAAGTTCTCGATGGCCCTGATTCACCTCGGGATACCCCCTCTATTCTTCGGGGCCTCTCCACCGGCCGTCTCCCTTTGTTCACCGCGACACGGCCTGTTCACTTCGGCCCGACCCCGAGCCTCCGACACCGACCCCGGCCCGACCCCATCCCCAGGCTCTGGCCCCCACCTCGTCCTCTGGGGCTCAGTTTCCCAGGGGATTTTTCCCAGAGCATTTCACGAGGAAGTCTTTGGACAAGGTTTGACACTGCGACAGTAAGACATGATGGAGACAAGTGTGGGAAAGCTTGGACTGAGATGTTGACGGGGAGGGAAGAGAGTGAAGCAGAGGGTTAAAGCTCTGTCCCACTGTACGAGTTCATTCCAAGAGTTCTCCCGAGTTTGCCCTGATTCGAACTCGGAGATTTACGGTAATGGCCGCTCGTAAGTACTCGGGGCTCTCGTGGACATTTTTCAACATGTTGAAAAATCTTCACGAGTCTTTCCGAGCTTACCTGCCGTTAGCGAGTCTTCCTAATTACCTGCCGTTAGCGTTACGAGCCGCTAAGAGACGTCCCCGAGTTCCGATGTTCCCGCTATGTTAATTCTACGTGCTTACCACGAGTTAGATTTTTTTTAAAACTCGAGGGAGCTCTTGAATGAACTCGTACAGTGGGACAGGGCTATTAAGCTTGTGGTGGCGGCAGTGGTGGAGTTGCTGCCTTACAGCGCCAGAGACCCGTGTTTGATCCTGACCTCGGGTGCTGTCTGTCTGGAGTTTGTCTTTTCTTCCTGTGACCCCGTGGGTTTCCTCCAGGTGCTCCGGTTTCCTCCCACATCCAAAAGATGTGCGGGCTTGTAGATTCTGTAAATTGTCCCTCGTGTGTCGGGTAGAACTAGTGTAAAGGTGATCATTGTTTGTCGCGGACTCGGTGGGCTGAACCTCTGTACGTCATTGGAGTGTGGGAGGAAACCGGAGCACCTGGAGAAAACCCACAAGGTCACAAGGAGAACGTACAAACTCCGCACAGACAAGCACCCGTAGTCAGGATTGAACCCGGGTCTCTGGCGCTGTAAGGCAGCAACTCTACCGCTGCGCCACCGCGCAGCCCATTGTGTTGGTCGCTGGTAGAAGTTAATTGCTTTGAAGATACAGAGTGGAAAATGGCCCTTAGACGCACCTATGAATGGCATGATGAGTGTGTGAGTGCGCCATCATTAAAGTACAGAGGTTTACCCCAATTGACTGCTCCCTTTTTCTTCACAGTTTCTCTGCTCAAGAATCTGAAGCACGCAAACATCGTCACCCTGCATGATATAATCCACACGGAGCGATCTCTCACCCTAGTGTTTGAGTTCCTGGTAAGCACCGAACTGTGGCAACTCCGTCAGAGGAGATCCTCCATTCTGAGGTGCAGAAAATCACGAGAGTTAATAGGTTTGGGGAGATGCACAGAGTCTCTTGCCCAGATTAGGGGAATCGGCAACCAGCGGACATACGGTGAAGGGAAAAAGATTTCATAAGAATCTGAGGGGTAACTTTTTCACACAAAGGGTGGTGGGTGTATGGAACTAGCTGCCAGAGGTGGTAGTTGAGGCTGGGACTATCCCAACGTTTAAGAAGCAGTTAGACAGGTACATGGATCGGACAGGTTTGGAGGGATATGGGCCAAACGCAGGCAGGTGGGACTAGTGTAGATGGGGCATGTTGGCCGGTGTGGGCAAGTTGGGCTGAGGGGCCTGTTTCCACACTGTATCACTCTATGACATCTTAAAATATGTTTAATTCAGGCAAGAACCAGGAGGGCCAAGAGTGTTATGGTACCATACGTACCGGAACAGACCAATGAAACAGCAGCAGCATACCTGGTTTGTAAAGACAGGACCCACAGATGATATAATGAACCAGTGCCAAAAAATAGATTTTAAATAAAATACATTTTTATGAAACATTTGGACAGGTACATGGATAGGACAGGTTTGGAGGGAAATGGGCCAAATGCGGGCAGGTGGGAATAGTGTAGGTGGGACATATGGCCGGCATGGGCAAGTTGGGCCGAACGGCCTTTTTCCACGCTGTATAACTGATCATTGTGTTATTGATAATTATTAATGTTTTATGTGTCATTCCTAACTGTCACTGTATGCCATGTTGTCACTTGCGGGCGGAGCACCAAGGCAAATTCCTTGTATGTGAATACTTGGCCATTAAATTTATTCATTCTTTCATTCATTCATTCATTCATTCATTATTTGTCGTCTTGTGAGACCTCACCGTGAGAAGGTTGGCGGCCGGAAGTAAACTTCTTATAAACGTGCAAAATGTTCTCCTCTTACTTTTGAAGGTGAACTCAAGAGAGCGGTAGTTACAAAATGGCCGACCACTAACTTGCTGACACTGTGTCCATTTTGATTTGCAGGACAGTGACCTAAAGCAGTACATGGACAACTGTGGGAACATTATGAGCATGTACAATGTCAAGGTGAGACAATTTTGCGGTTGAATTTTCCTTGAGGCATTTAAGGAGTGGGATTAGTAACAGGGTGGCACAGAGGTGCAGAGGTAGAGCTACTGCCTCCAATACTCCCTTTCGCTTGAAGGCACTGGGTCAGTCCTCGCTGGAGTTTAGAAGGATGATGTGGAGGGGGAACTCATTGAAACTTATCAAACAGTGATAAGCTTGGAAGGAGTGGATTTGGAGAGGATGTTTCCATTTGTGGGAGAGTCTAGGAATAGAGGTCATAGCCTTAAAATTAAAGGACGTTCCTTTAGGAATAAGATGAGGAAGATTTTTTTTTAGTCAGTGGATTGTGAATCTGTGGAAGTCAATGCCACAGAAGGCTGTGGAGGCCAAGTCAATGGATAATTTTTGGGTAGAGATAGATAGATTCCTGATTAGTACGGGTGTCAGGGGTTATGGGGAGAATAGGATTAGGATAGAGCAGCCATGATTGAATGGCGGAGGAGACTTGATGGGCCGATTGGCCTAATTCTGCTCCTGTCACTAATGACCTTATGGCCAGTTGAGCTCAGTTTTGTCTTCATTCACTCCATATATAATCCCTTCTCTGGGAAGCGATCACTCATTTAGTTTCGTTTAGTTCGGAGATACAACGCGGAAACAGGTCCTTCGAGCCACCGTGCCCGCTCATGTAATGTACACAAGCAACATGTAGAGCCCACAGATCTAGCATCTCGCCCACCACACATAACCTGCGTGGGTTTTCTCCGAGATCTTCAGTTTCCTCCCACACTCCGGAGACGTTCAGGTTTGTAGGTTCAAATGTTTCAATGGTCTCCTATATTGTCACATGTACCAATTGAGGTACAGTGAAACTCGACGGGTTAATTGGCTTGGTACAGATGTATAAACATAAAATTGTTCCGAGTGCGTGTAGTGTTAATGTGCGGGGATCGCTGGTCGGCGCGGACTCGGTCGACCAAAGGGCTGCATCTCTAAACTAAACACAACTAAACTAAAAACTAAACCAGTCGGGGTCACGTAATGTATTGCAACACATCTTGGCTGCGGTCAACCATGGTCGATAATCCAACCTCCAGCCCTACTGGTTAGACTTTGGTTCGACTGATTGTGAAAGAGGTTCGGTTAGCCCAACAAGTCAGGATATCCTTCACAAAAAGCTTCTTACTCACATTTCTTTCTCCTCGTGATTTTTTTTACAAAAGTATTTGATCATTAAAACTCTTTCTCAATGCTGTGTGACACAACGAGTCTTAAGGACCCTGTCCCACTTACGCGACTTTTTCGGCGACTTCCGGCACCCGTCATAGGTCGTTGCTGGTCGCCACAAATGTTCAACATGTTGAAAATCCAGCGGCGACCAGAAAGACGCTGCGACTCTTTGTGGGTGACTAGGAGACTCACGACCATACAGGAGACACCCTGGCGACATGTGACGGGGTGAAGCCTGTATGGTCATGAGTAGTCGCCCAAAGAGTCGTACCTTGTTCTGGACGCCGCTGGATTGTCAGCACGTTGAAAATGTTTGGCCACCTGTAACGTCCCGTAACGGGTGCCGGCAGGCGCCGAAAAAGTCGCGTAAGTGGGACGGGCCCTTAAGGATGTCTTCAATTAGGACATTCTCTTCAGATGCAAGTAAACTATACAAAGAGGGAAAGTGAGGAGAAGGTGAGGATTCTGTTTGTAGAAACAAGGAGCGGCACATATAGGTTTATTCAAAAGGACACAAAAGGCTGGAGTAACTCAGCGGGTCAGGCAATATACCTGGAGAACATGGATGAGTGACGTTTTGGGTCGGGACCCTTCAGATGTAGTTTCGGTTCTTCTGTGATGTAATAAGAATGGGAAATGGATCCAAAACAAGAGCTCGTGAATCCAATCAAAGATTTATATCAAAGCTTATTCATTCGCAGGATGTTTAGAATGTGCACAAGAATAGTTGAGACAAAATGGGACTGAATTGCACAAGATCAGAGGGTGAAGTTGGGTAAGTGCAAGGGTTTGCTGATGGGTAAGATCTAGAAGGTTTGGTGATGGCACATGTGGAGAAAAAAGAATGATGTGGACTAAATAAGACACACAGTGCTGGAGTAACTCAGCAGGTCAGGCAGCATCTCTGGGGAACATGGATAGGTGACGTTTCGGGTTGAAACCCTTCATCGGACGATGTAGACCAGTTGGGCCAAATGGATATTTGAAACCAGTGTTGAAAGAAAATCTTGCGTCCTTTATCTAAAGTACAATTTGTTTTTGCTCACAGATATTTATGTTCCAATTGTTGAGAGGATTATCTTATTGCCACAAGAGGAAGGTTCTACACCGAGACCTGAAGCCACAGAACTTGCTCATTAATGAGCGAGGAGAATTGAAGTTAGCTGATTTTGGCAAGTGTTCCGTTTATCACCTTCCTTTCAAAACATATTTCATCCGCGCCGTCTGAAGAAGGGTCTCGACCCGAAACGTCAACCGTTCCTTCTCTCCAGAGATGCTGCCTGCCTGAGTTAGCCCGGCATTTTGTGTCTATCTTTAGTTTAAACCAGCATCTTCAGTTCCTTCCTACATATTTCAACCAAGTTCGGACTGCATTGCTTTAGCTTCATGCGCTGGTCAATTCAGTAATGAGGACATGTTGACCCTTTTGTCCATGTGTGGACGTTGTGTCTAAGTTCATTACTGATAGGAGCAGAATTGGGCCATTCAGCCCATCGAGTCCACTCTGCCATTCAATCATGCCTGATCTACCTTTCCTTATCAAGCCCATTCTCCTGCCTTAACCTTGACACCCGTACCAATCAAGCTGCACTAATTGTGTAGACCCTCTGAGACCCACACACACCACCCTGGCCACACTCTCATTTCACTCCAGCCATCGAGAAGAAAGTACAGGAGTCTGAAAACTGTAATGTCCGGGTTCCAGCGCCGGAGACCCGGGTTCGATCCTGACTACGGACGCTGTCTGTACGGAGTTTGCACGTTCTCCCCGTGACCTGGGTGGCTTTTCTCCGGGATCTCCGATTTCCTCCCACACTCCAAAGACGTACAGGTTTCTAGGTTCATTGGCTTGGCAAAATTATAAACTGTCCATAGTGTGTGTAGGATTGTGTTAGCGTACGGGGTGATCGGTGGTCGGCACAGACTCGATGGGCTGAAGGGTAAGATCTAGAAACTAAACTAAACTAGACTAAAGTTGAGAGACAGTGGCCACCGATTGCTTGTTTGGGTGCTGGGTTACACTGGGATAAGTGGCTATTCAGTTTAGTTTAATGTCACATGTACTGAGGTACAGTGAAAAGCTGTCATTTTTCAAGTTAGCGGAAAGATGATACATGATTACAATCGAGCCATTTAGATACATGATTAGATACATGATAAGGGAATCACATTTAGTGCAAGGTAAAGCCAGCAAAGTCCGATCAAGGATAGTCCAAGGGTCACCAATGAGTAGTTCAGGACTGCTTTCAGGTTGTGGTAGGATGATTCAGTTGCCTGATAACAGCTGGGAAGAAACAGTCTCTAAATGTGGAGGTGTGTGTTTTCACACTTCTACACGTTTTGCCTCATAATAAGTAGGTAATTGTAAGTCCAGGGACTCTGTTCATATGTATGAATTATCTCTTTCTCAGGTCTGGCAAGAGCAAAATCGGTCCCAACTAAAACCTACTCAAATGAGGTGGTAACCCTGTGGTATCGGCCTCCAGATGTTCTGATGGGCTCAACAGAATATTCCACCCAGATCGACGTATGGTGAGAGAAGCTGGTAGAAATAGTATTCAAATTCAATTGACTACTTTATTGTCACGGGGAAGTTACTTGCTTGTGTGCCTAACCTATGCAAACAGTCGCCACATAAAGGGCGCTTACAAAGCTACAAATTCCTCACTCGGGTCATCTCTTCATTATTTTTGTTGATGGCAATTCCTGTGTAGGATGGGATAACGTTAAAATCTGTGAAATTCAATTAGAGTCATAGAGTCACGGCTCCAGATTCAGGGACAATTTTTTGAGTTTAATAATAATTCTAGACTTAAGCCTATAGACTTTTGCCATACCATGTGGAAACAGGTCTTTCGGCCCATCGAGTCCATGCCAACCAACAATCATGTCACCCCGTACATGAACACTAACCTACACACCAGGGACAATTTACAATTTTTGACCAAAGCCAATTGACCTGCAAACCTGTGCATTCAGCTAAGAATGATCTATTCTACATTTCCCTTGAGCTTCATCCCCTTTGATGTCTCATTTTTACACCTCACCCTTCCATATCTCAGTGTCTCCCTCTCCCCTGACTCTCATTCTGAAGAAGGGTCTCGATCAGAAACGTCACCCATTCCTTCTCTCCAGAGATGCTGCCTGTCCCGATGAGTGAAGGGCCTGTCGCATCAGGAGACGAGTGCATGCGTTTAGCGCGGCCAAACGTGGTCGCTTGAGGCGTACGCCCTCGTGGGGCCGGTCACAATTAGAACCGCAGAGGTGTATGGAGTTGTGCGGGGCTGCTCCCGACATCATACTCACCAATCAACTGGGCAGGAGGTGGGCCGACTGAATTTGGACGTCGCAAGGCGTCGAGCGGTGACATCATCACGCAACGGCACGCCGGGTGGTGACATCATCGGGCACAAGGCGTACGATGTCAAGACGCTGTGTACGCCCTCAATGCGCTTGCGGGCCGACAGTCCGTTGGCACGCGGGATTTTCGAACAATGCTAGATTTTTGGAGCCCCGCGCGATGTTGGGACCAGCCCCGCACAACTCCATATACGGCTCCGCGGTTCGAAGTGGGACTGGCCCCGCGAGGCCGTACGCCTCAAACGACCACGTTTGGTCGCGCTAGACGCATGCAATCGCATGCTGGTGGGACAGGCCCATTACTCTAGCATTTTTGTGTCTATGGTGCTATATCATGCTGTGCTGGTGATGGACGCAGTTCATGAACAGAGATGCAACGTTGGCAGTGTGTAACAAAATAAAGGGTCAATTTCATGTTGGGTCCAAAGTACACATCTCAGAATTTAACTGCTGGAACTCGACCAGAGATGGTAATCATCAGAGTAAGCCAGTCATCAAGATAATACGAATAAATGTTATTGCTTAGCAAAATGAAGCACTCTTTCATGAAGCTGGCCTTTCTCCAAGAGGTCACTTTTATGGAAGGAACTGTCAAAGAAGTATTGACATGTTGCGACAACACTTTTGGTACATGGCAGTCCAGTGCCAGAGATCCGAGTTCAACCCTGACCACGGGTGCTGTCTGTACAAACTTTATTTTACTTTACTTTAGACTTTAAAGATACAGCGCAGAAACAGGCCCTTCGGCCTAACGAATCTGCGCCGACCAGTGATCACCCCATACACTAGCACTATCCTACACATTGGGACAATTTTACAATTTTTACCCATGCCAATTATCCAGCAAACCTGTATGTCTTTGGAGCGTGGGAGGAAACCGGTGATCGGGGAGATAACCCACGCAAGTCACGGGGAGAACGTACAAACTCCGTCCAGACAGCACCCGCAGTCAAGAACGTAATCGGGTTGCTGGTGCTGTAAGGCAGCAACTCTACCGCTGCGCCACTGTAGGCGGCGCGACTCTGGTCAGCAGCGGCCTCTGCAGCCTGTCCGCGTTTTTATTATTTTTTGTCTATGTTTATATGTAGTTTTTGTTATTTTTTGTTGGGGTGTGTGTGTGGGGGGGGGGGGGGGGGGGGGGAGGGGGGGAAACTTTTTAAATCTCTCCCTGCACTGGAGACCCGACCTTTTCTTGTCGGGTCTCAGTTGTCGTTGGGGCTGCAATGAGGAGCGGCCTCCAACAGAAGAAGCCGGGGACTCTGGTGCCGACTCACCTCACCGTCGCGGAGCTGGCCGAGTCCGGAGCGGGTGGAGCGGTGGTGGAGCGCTGCTGCTGCTGCTGCTGCTGCTGCTGATGCGGAGGCTGCAACTGCGGGTCTGCGGACGGCGGCACCGGGAGCCCGCGGGTCCCTGGAGGGAGACCGCTTTTCAGGGCTCCTGCAACGGCGACTTCTCCCGCCCGAGTTGCGGGGTCGAAGAGCTCCTGGAGCGGGGCCTAACATCACTGCCCCGCGCGGCTTGGAATGGCCGCGGGACTCTGCGAGCGCACGCCGGGGGCTCCAACATCAAGACCCGGTGTGCGACCTCGCACCACCCGGCGTGGCTTTAATGGCCGCGGGACGATCGCCATTGCCAGCCGGGGGCTTTGACTTTGACTCTGACATCGGGGGGGGGGGGGGGAGAGTGCAGTGGAGAGATTATTTTTTTTTTGGCCTTCCATCACAGCAATGTGATGGATGTTTATGTAAAATGTAAATTATGTTGTGTCTGGGGTCTATTTGTTTGTAATGTATGGCTGCAGAAACGGCATTTCGTTTGGACCTCCAGGGGTCCAAATGACAATTAAATTGACTATTGACTATTGACCGTACGTTCGAGATACAGCATGGAAACAGGCTCCTGTAACCTATGATATAGAGAATGGCAAAATCATTCCATTGAGTGAAGAACGTGTTGTCTGGCATGCCTGGTCATTAGTTTAGTTCAGTTTAGTTTATTGTCACGTGGACCGAGGTGCAGTGAAAAGCTTTTGTTGCGTGTCAACCAGTCAGCGGAAAGACTATACATGATTACAATCGAGCTGTACACCATGAGCAGATACAGGATATAGGGAATAATCTTTAGTGCAAGATAAAGTCCAGTAAAGTCCGATTAAAGATAGTCCGAGGGTCACCAATGAGATAGTTGGTAGCTCAGGATCGCTCCCTAGTTAGTGGTAGGATGGTTCAGTTGCCCCAGAATAGTTGGGAAGAAACTGTCCCTGGATCTGGAGGTGGGCATTTTCACTCTTGCCTGATGGGAGAGGGGAGAAGAGGGAGTGGCCGGGGTGGCCGGGGTGCGACTCGTCCTTGATTGTGCTGCTGGCCTTGCCGAGACAGCGTGAGGTGTAAATGGAGCCAATGGAAGGGAGGTTGGTTTGTGTGATGGTCTGGGCTGCGTCCACAATTCTCTGCAATTGCATGAGCTCTTGGATGGAGTTGTTCCCAAACCGTGCCGCGATGCTTCCCGATAAAATTCTTTCTATGGCGCATCTGTTGGGGTATGGTCTGCACTGTACCATGGTATGATCATGTGCAAGATATATATCCAGTGAACTCCTGCCCACAAACATCACAAGCATTTCCTGCCTATTTTTATAAGACTAACACAATCTTTTTTATTTTCACATAACTCTGGCACTTCATAATTTCCATATCTCTCAATGCAGCCCATGCTGTTTTGTGTGAAAATTATGAATTGCACCTATTATGAACTGCATCATAAATGCGGCACAGTGGTGCAGCGGTAGAGTAATGCCCCTGTCCCACTTAAGAAACCTGAACGGATACCTCTGGAGACTTTGCGCCCCACCCAAGGTTTCCGTGCGGTTCCCGGAGGTTTTTTTGTCAGTCCCCCTACCTGCTTCCACTACCTGCAACCTCCAGCAACCTCTGGGAACCGCATGGAAACCTTGGGTGGGGCACAAAGTCTCCAGAGGTTTCCTAAGTGGGGCTGCAGTGCCAGAGACCCAGGTTCGATCCTGACTACGGGTGCTGTCTGTACAGGGTTTGTACATTCTCCCCGTGACCTGCGTAGATTTTCTCCAGGATTTCCTGTTTCCTCCCACACTCCATAGACGTACAGGTTTATAGGTTAATCGGCTTGGTGTAATTGTAAGTTGTCCCTGGTGTGTGTAGGACAGTGTTAGTGTGCGGGAATCACTGGTATGTTTAAGAAAGAACTGCAGATGCTGGAAAAATCGAAGGTGGACAAATATGCTGGAGGAACTCAGCGGGTGAGGCAGCATCTATGGAGAGAAGAAATAGGTGATGTTTCGGGTCGAGACCCTTCTTGAGAATTCTTCAGGATCACTAGTCGGTGCTTCTTTGGCCGAAGGCGCTGTTTCCGTGCTGAATCTCCAAACCAAACTAAGATCTTGATATTTCCCGGATACCAATCTTTTATTTCAATGGTCAGAAATATTTGAAAAATTTTCACTGAAGGAAGGTTATTAAGCGGGAGGCATGGATTTGACACCCAGGAGATAAATATTTCTTGTGTGATATGTGTTGTGTTGATCTAAGATGACTGACTGAAAGGGCAGTGGAAACGGATTTGGTGATAACGTTCAAAAGGGAATGAGATAACTACTTGAAAAGGGAACAATCACTGGAGGCTTGGAGGAAGAACGTGAGGATGGGATTAATTGAATAACTCTTTCAAAGAGTTGGCAGAGGCACTCCCCTCTTGCATAGTCCACCATCTAAACAAATCTTGTCTTCTTCTGAAACTGTTCTGCTCTCATGACGTTCAAGGGCGCTCTTTTAGAAAGGAGGTGAGGAGGGACTTCTTTAGTCAGAGGGTGCTTAAATCTGTGGAACTCATTGTCACAGAGGGCTGTGGAGGCCAAGTCAGTGGATATTTTTAAGGCAGAGATAGGCAAATTATTGATTAGAACGGGTGTCAAGGGTTGTGAGGTGAATGCAGGAAAATGGGATTAAGAGGCAGAGATCAGCCATGATTGAATGGCGAAGTAGACTCGATGGGCCAAATGGCCTAATTCTACTCCGATAACATGAACTTGTGATCATGCTCCAAGTATTAAAATCGTAATTGGAAGAATAGATAGGGTGAGTGGACGGATTTTCTTTTACTGAGGGGCGGCACGATGGTGCAACGGTAACGTTACTGCTTTACAGCGCTTATAGCGGGGTGGAAGATTGCAACCTTCACGTGGTCCACTCCTGTTTTGACGAATGCAATCGACCTGGCAATCAAATAAGATCAAATAGAACAAGTTGTCCTACAACTTTAGGCTGTGCACGCCATACGCATGATGAAGAAGAAGCGCTTACAGCTTACTAGAGATACAGGTTCGATCCCAGGTGCTTCCTCTACGGAGTTTGTTTGTTCTCCCCGTGACCTGCGTGTGTTTCCTCCGGGATCTTCGGTTTCCTCCCACACTCCAAAAACGTACAGGTTTGTAGGTTAATTGGATTGGTATGAATGTAACGTCCCAGGATTGTGTGAATGTGCGGGATTTGCTGGTCGGTGCAGACTCGGTGGGCCGAGAGGCCTGTTTGCACGCTGTGTCTCTAAACTGAACTAAAGCCAGGTATCCAGGGGATATAGGATTAAGATGCTGAGTTACTCCGGCACTTTGTGTGTTAATGAAGTACCAGAGATGCTGCAATTTAAGGGGGGGGGGGGCCTGTATTTCAAATGAGATATTAAATGGAGCTCTCTAACGTTGACGTAAAACAATACCATGACCCTGTGTATAGACCAAGCGAGGAGTTATTTGTGGTAGCAAACAGGAACTGCAGATGCTGGTTTACAAAAAAAAGACATAAAGTGCTGGAGTAACTCAGTGGGTCAGGCAGCATCTCTGGAGAACATGGATGAGTGACGGTTCAGGTCGGGACCCTTCATGGCCTATTTGTGGTGTGGTGTTTATCTCTCAACCGACCATCTCGAAGATAGATGATCTGAAAGTTATTTCATGCCTGGAACACAGTGGCAGGTTGATGTTTCTACTCAGCCACTATGTTTCCTATATTACAGCAGTGGCCACTGTAGATCCGCCTCACATGGTGTAGAATGCTGTGGCATGACCTGGGTCTGTGCATAAATGCATGCCATTTAAAATAAAAACTATGTATAAGTCCACCACCCATTTTCTGGCACTAACTTTAATCCGGACAAAATTAGAGAGCGTTCTTGAAACCACCCCACCCCTCCTCGTAAGACCCCCGAAAATGTGGTGCCTAGACCGGGTGAGGCGTCCGAACTCGACCTCATCGGGACTTCCATGGTGGGTCGAATTTGCAGCCCTGGGCTCTGGAAGTCCAGCCCGGCCAGAGACAGCAGATCCATTCCCATAGCCTAGTTCCCACGGCCGACTTTGTGGGGTAGTATCTCATTCTATTGGTCTCTGGAACCAAGGGTGCCGGAAAATCGGTGGTGGACCTGCACCTCTGTTCTACATTGCAGTTGTACAGTAGCTGTGGCTGTGTGATAATTACAATATCATTTGCTCTCCTCTGTGTTTGCAGGGGAATCGGGTGTATTCTATATGAGATGGCTGCTGGAAGGCCATTGTTCCCTGGTTCCACTGTAAAGGAAGAATTGCACTTAATCTTCAGGCTTTTAGGTGAGTGCAGCATTGATGTACTGTGACTGAGGCGGCAAGAATACTCCAAGCCCGTCCCACCCAATTCTCAGTTCCTGCAGTGAATGTGTTACGGCTCAATCGTCGATGTTAACACGTCTTGACAAAGAGTTAGCTCATTTAGACTCCAGACTTTTGAGATACATCGCGGATGCTGGCCCTTCGGGAGTGTGGTTGGCAGTCACCGAGGTACAGTGTTGAGTAATGTAACATCCGCAGGGAAGAAGCTGTTCCTAGACCTGCTGGTCTGGCAACGGAGAGACCTGTAGCGCCTCCCGGATGGTAGGAGGGTAAACGGTCCATGGTTGGGGTGAGAGCAGTCCTTGGCGATGCTGAGCGCCCTCCGCAGACAACGCTTGCTTTGGACAGAGTCAATGGAGGGGAGTGAGGAACCGGTGATGCGTTGGGCACCCTCTGCAGTGCTTTCCTGTTGGAGACAGAGCAGTTGCCATACCATACTGTGATACAGTTGGTAAGTATGCTCTCTATGGTGCAGCGGTAGAATGCTACATTCTACCTGGTATTCCAACCCATGATACATTCCACCTGGACCTGTGATGTATCTACTTTTAGGCCATCTAGCCTTTCTGCTACTTTTTCCACATTGGGCCATCCAGTAACCCAGTTATATATTGGTTCGCTGAAACACCAACAATATCATCTTCCTTGGTAACGAGGGATGTTAGATGGTCTTGCCTTCTTTCTCAAGAAATTGCAGAGGATTGTGGACACAGCCCAGACCATCACATAAAGCAGCCTCCCTTCCATTGACTCCACTTGCACCTGAGCCTGTCTCGGCAAGGCCACCAGCATATTCATTGTTCATTGGTATCATTTAAAAATAAATTGGATAGGCATATGGATGAGAAGGGAATGGAGGGTTATGGTACGAGTGCAGGCAGGTGGGACTAAGGGGAAAAAAATTTGTTCGGCATGGACTTGTAGGGCCGAGATGGCCTGTTTCCGTGCTGTAATTGTTATATGGTTATATATGGTTATATGGTTATATTCATGGACTAGTTTCACCCCGGCCGCTCCCTCCTCTTCCCCTCTCCCATCCTTTTCCGGCCCTAATCCTTTTCCCACCTCGAGTTCCCTCCCCTCAAATTACAGTCCGAAGAAGGGTTCCGACCCGAAACATCACCCACCCTATATTTCTCCAGAGAACGTTGCCTGACCCGCTGAGTTACTCCAGTAACTCTGTGTCTATCCTCACTTTGCAATCTGGACCCAGGGGCAGAAGGGCTCATTGGCCTTCCTATTGTCTTTCCGCTGACTGGATAGCACGCAACAAAAACTTCTCTGTGTCCTCGGTACACGTGACAATAAACTCAACTAAATTTGGGGAACCACTGCCTACTTTTCTCAAAGCCGTCCAACTAACAGACCTATTCATCAGATAGTAGGTCCCCTTCGGTCATGACTGACCATGGGTGAAGCATCCTAGTTTGCAGGTGATGTGTGGTCGGATGCAAGCCTGGGCGATGTTATATGGAGGACAGGCTGTTGCCCATGCAGCACGTCCCCCCTCTCCACGTCACTGATCGATCCAAAGGAACAGCAGGGCCGTTACAATTTGGCACCAGTGCTGTCGCAGGAGTTGCCAGAACGAGGTTGTAGACAACGACGAACTGCCTTAGGGGCTTTTCTTGAGGTTTACTCCAGGAGCCTTTTCCATGACTGGATACGGCCACAAGTCAGTGGAGGTTTTAAATCAGAGTTTTCCCTCTCCTAGATGGACTGCCTTCCCAAGGCTGACGAACCGAGACTCGTGGGGGTGGGAACGTCCACCTTCCCGTGCAGGTCTATAGCACCTGCCCACTGCCCTGATTCCTCAGATAAAGGCAGCATAAATAACACAGATCCGATCATCAATCTATGAGTAATACGTAGCGTGGTTAGTTTATATTTGCTTCTGCAATTAATTCTACAATGTGTTGTTTCAGGGACTCCAACAGACGATACATGGTCAGGGATAACATCAAATGAAGAATTCAAAACGTACAACTTCCCTTATTACCGACCGCAACCAATGATAAATCATGTTCCCAGGTAAACCGGTCATTGATTCTTGCTTATTCAACCATGTTGTAAGTTGTTTGAAGGATAATGTACTATTACTGAACACAGAGGGTATCGATAGCCCAAGGTTCTATTGCCATTCCAGAGACATGCTCACAAGACCAAGGCCGATATTCCCACCCCTGTACTGTTATATAATCAGAGATGCCTATAAGGGGACACCAAGGGTGTCAGGGGTTATGGGGAGAAGGCAGAAGAATGGGTTTGAAAGGGAAAGATGGATCAGCCATGATTGAATGGCGGAGTCGAATTGATTGGGCGAATGGCCTAATTCTGCTCCTACGATCTGTGCCACATTTAATCCGTGGAACTCATTGCCACAGAGGGCTGTGGAGGTCATGTCAGTGTATATTCAATTCAATTCAATTCAATTTATTTGTCATTTGGACCCCTTGAGGTCCAAACGAAATGACGTTTCTGCAGCCATACATTACAAACAAATAGACCCAAGACACAACATAATTTACATAAACATCCATCACATCGCTGTGATGGAAGGCCAAAAAAACTTATCTCTCCATTGCCTATTTCTGAATCTATTTCTGCCTTATATATTTAAGGCAGAAATAGACAAACTCTTGATTAGAATATGTGTCAAGTGTTGTGGGGAGAATGCAGGAAAATGGGATTAGGTGGCAGAGATCAGCCATCATTGAATGGCAGAGTAGACTCGATGGGCCGAATGGCCTAATTCTACTCCTCTAATGTGTACTTGTGATAACACATGAAAGCATGAAAGCATGAAAGCAATAATGCCATATTTTGGACAACACATCAAAACAAGACCATTTGTAGTCTCTTGTGTGAACAAACTTCTTTGAGAGATTAGAATCCTGTTATATTAACACACTATAAGCACATTGACTGTAAATGGATTATCGTGACACAAAAACGGGAAATTCATATGTTTGTTTTAATCAAATGCTCATTTGGAGATTTTAAGTTATTTCAAATCATTGTCTGTGATAACATTTTAATCTCTAGGCTGGGTGAAAATCTAAATTCTCTGATTTTTTTTTATAGGCTGGATGCTGAAGGACTAGATCTCTTTGCCAATCTTTTATTGGTAAGGAGTTAATTAATTGAAGATTTAATATGGATGCATTTTTATCAAATGTCTGTTAACAGTTTATGGTCATGGCAATATGATTTATAGAGTCTTAGAGTCGTACAGCGTGGACACTGGCCCTTTGGCCACATGTCCACACCGACCAACATGCCCCATCTACATTGGTCCCACCTGTTTGGCCCATACCCTTCTAAACCATTCCCATCCATATGCCTAAACTCCCCAAGTGAAATATGAGGTGCTGAGCCTCCAATTTGTGTTTGACCTCACCCTTACAGTGGAGGAGGTCCAGGACAGAGACCCATTCCTTCTCTCCAGAGATGCTGCCTGTCCCGCTGAGTTACTCCAGCATTTTGTGTCTATCTTCAGTTCAAACTGGCATCTGCAGTTCCTCCCTACACACAAGGTCCGAGTGGGATTGGGAAGGGGGCAGTCAAAGTGTCTGACAATTGGGAGGCAATCTGAGCGGAGGTGTTCAGCGAAACGATCGCCGAGTCTGTGCTTGGCCTTGCCGATAAATAGGAGTCCACACCTAGAACAGCATATGAACCTGGATGGGTGACAGAATATCTCCTGTGAGGCAAGTAGACAAGCCACCAGACCATACTGCAGCTGGGGAACGATGCACACTTCAGCTGGATCCCCGCACACCAGCCAGAACCACAGAACTGGTGAACTTATATAGTTTCAAAACATTGGCTTAGTCTAGAGGGTTTTTATCTCCTGCTAATCGCGTACGGTTTCATCACAAGGCAGCAGTGAAACCAAAATGTTGTTACAACCAAGGCCTTATTTGAAACAGGCGTGCTCAATTGAAGGTTTGCATTTTTCCCTTTGATCTATGATGTTTTGAATTGTTGTGGTAAGTTAAAATAGAAAGCCTCCCAGAAAAGTGTGTCTGACATTTCAATTCAATTTTTTGTGTCAGTATGAAGCCAAGAAGCGGATTTCAGCTGAGGATGCTCTCCGGCATGTTTATTTCAAGAGCTTGGGTGAAAGGGTCCACCTTATACAAGATAGTGAGTGTCTTTTTATTGTGAGATTATCTTCCGCTCCGCGCCACATTTCCATGTTTTGCTTAAAACCTGTTGGTATCAGTGGGGTCTTCAGGGAAAGAAAAGTCCTCTTTGGATAATGCTCTCACCGAGTCATAGTCATGCAGCACGGAAACAGTCCCTTCGGCCCAACTCGTCCCTGCCCACCAAGATGCCCCATCTAAGTTGGTCCCATCTGCCTGCATTTGGCCGATATCCCTCCAAACCTTTCCCATCCATACACCTATCCAACCGTATTTTAAATATTATAGTACCTGCCTCAACATATAAAATTATAAAAGGACTGGACAAGCTAGATGCAGGAAACATGTTCCCAATGTTGAGGGAGTCCAGGGGCCACAGTCTAAGAATAAAGGGGAGGCCATTTTGAAACTGAGATGAGAAAAAAACTTTTTCACCCAGAGAGTTGTGAATTTGTGGAATTCTCTCCAACAGAAGGCAGTGGAGGCCAATTCACTGGTTGAATTTAAAAGAGAGTTAGATAGAGCTCACCAAATCAAGGGATATGGGGATAAGGCAGGTTATTGATTGTGGATGATCAGCCATGATCACAATGAATGTTGGTGCTGACTCAAATGGCCTCCTCCTGCACCTATTTTCTATATTTCTATGTTTCAAATTATCTCACATTTGCTGACACTTGGCCCATATCCCTCCAAACATTTCTTATGCATGTACATGTCCAAGTATCTTTCAACATTATAGTACCTGCCTCAATTACCTCCTCTGGCAGCTCATTCCATATACCCACCAACCTCTGAAAGAAAAGGTTGCCCCTCAGGTTCCAATTAAATCTTTCTCCTCTCACCTTAATCCTGTGTCTTCTTGTTCTTGATCCCCTCCCCTGGGGTTAAGGACTCTCTGTATTCACTCTATCAATTCCCCTCATGATATTATACACCTCTATAAGATCACCCCTTAGCCATCTGCACTCCTGCTCAAAGATCCTATATAGTCCACTCGACGAAAAAGACGCAGTACGGTCATGGGCAGATTCATGGGTAATTTTCGGCCCCATTTCCGTAACCAGCTTCCGTCTCCGCACCAAAGATCCCGTAGGATACTAGTGCGGAGACGGAAGCCGGTTACGGAAACATCCTCGTAAAAATAAAAGTTATTTGGTAAAAATCTTCTCCTCATTTTCAGAATTTTAATTTATTAACACAAACTGTTCCCCCGCTACGTTGATTACACTCCGAGTCGGGTCGGGTCGGGTCGGGTCCGGTTACAGAAATGGATGAAAAAAAGGCCCACGTTCCGCTCTGTTGCGTAATACACATCAGCCCATTGCATTTAGCAGGAGTGGTCTATCTTGCTCCGCTATAGGATCTTTGCTCCTGCTTGTCCAATCTCTCCCTATAACTCACTCCCTGACAAAATCCTCGCAAATCTTCCCTGCACTTGTCAGGTGTCAGAAAGTTATATTGCTTGTTAAAGACCTGGTGGAACTGTTCAAAGGATATCGATGTGTCTTGGCCAATGTTTAGGTTTGTTGTTGTCACTGGTACCGAGGTTTAGTTTAGTTTGGAGATACAGCAGCGAAACAGGCCCTTCGGCCCACCGAGTCCACGCCGACCAACGATGACCTGTGCGCTTGTTCTATCCTACACACTAGGAACAATTTACAGCAGTCAATGAAACCTACAAAACTACAAGTCTTTTGAATGTGGGAGGAAACCGGAGTGTGCCCGGAGAAAAGCCACACGGTCACAGAGAGAACGTACTAATTCTATACAGACAGCACCCGTAGTCAGGATCAAACCCTGTTCTGTGGGACTCTAGGTGTTAACTCTACCGCTACGCCACCCAGTTGAAATATCTTTCGGAATATCATTCCCCACGCCATTGATACTGACCACGTCAAGAAATATATCTATTTCATTATATTATATACATTCATAGCTTTCTCTCTATTACCCTGTGTGGTAATGGATTCCAAAGGCTCACCGAACTATGAGTAGAAATAGTTTCCCATCTCAATCCTAAATCTCTTGTCCTGTGACTGAAACTGTAATTTTTTATTCTAGATCCCTCCAGCCAGCAAAAAAACACCCACCACACACCCAGTGTGCCCATCCCCGTTAGAAGACTGTACGCCTGAATTAAGTACTCATTCTTTCGGCTAAAGGGCCTGTTTCTATGCTGTGTGATGCTATGTCTCTGATTCAAGATGGCGCCCAAGCCAGATGACTCTTGGTGTGTTAGTCACAGAAGTGAATCTGCAATCACTCGTTACAATCAGGGCAGCATTGATGGTGCAGCGGTAGAGTTGCTGCCTTATGCACCTGTCCCACTTAGGAAACCTGAACGGAAACCTCTGGAGACTTTGCGCCCCACCCAAGGTTTCCCTGCGGTTCCCGGAGGTTTTTGTCAGTCTCCCTACCTGCTTCCACTACCTGCAACCTCCGGCAACCACCTGCAACCTCCGGGAACCTCACGGAAACCTTGGGTGGGGCGCAAAGTCTCCAGAGGTTTCCGTTCAGGTTTCCTAAGTGGGACAGGGGCATTATTACAGCGCTTACAGCGCTGGAGACCCGGGTTCGATCCCGACCATGGGTGCTGTCCGTACGGAGTTTGTACGTTCTCTCCGAGATCCCGAGAGCTTCAGTTTCCTCCCGCACTCCAAAGACGTACAGGTTTGTAGGTTAGTTGGCTTGGTATAAGTCTACATTGTCCCCAGTGTGTGTAGGATAGAGGTAATGTGTGCGGGGATCGCTGGTCGGCACGGACTCGGTGGGCCGATGGGCCTGTTTCTGCGCTGTAGTTCTAAACTAAACTAAAACTGAAACTAAATCGCTCCACTCTTTTAAATCTCCACTCCAGCATGAATTTGCACATCGTTGGTTCTCGATTGTAATCATGTATTGTCTTTCCGCTAACTGGTTGGCACGCAACAAAAGCTTTTCACTGCACCTCGGTACAGGTGACAATAAACCAATCTCAAACTCAAACCTTGTGACTCCAAGTAAGTTTCAGTCACAGGTCACCCCATCAAGTGCCCACGCGTGATTTAACATTCTTGAATTTTCTTTCCAGATATCAGTATTTTCACTTTGAAAGAAATCCAATTGCAAAAGGACCCAGGTTACCGAGGGTCTTCATATCCCCAGTCTGGTGAGTTGTGTTTGGAAGACCCCTACTGTTGGGGAACTGAGTGTTCAATGATACATTGTCCCTAATGCCCCTGTCCCACTTAGGAAACCTGAACGGAAACCTCTGGAGACTTTGCGCCCCACCCAAGGTTTCCGTGCGGTTCCCGGAGGTTTTTGCCAGTCTCCCTACCTGCTTCCACCACCTGCAACCTCCGGCAACCACCTGCAACCTCCGGGAACCGCACGGAAACCTTGGGTGGGGCGCAAAGTCTCCAGAGGTTTCCGTTCAGGTTTCCTAAGTGGGACAGGGGCATAAAAGTGGCAGGGGAAGTGCAGAGTGTCTGGTTGGAGTAAGGCTGTTTTTCACTAGAGGTGGATGGTGAAAGCTCAGATCTCGTATTCAGTATGTGTGAGGGAACTGGGTTTAGAATGCTGGTTCTAAAGTGTGGAGTAACGTTAGGCGGCACGGCGGCGCAGCGGTAGAGTTGCTGCCTTACAGCGCCAGAGACCCGGGTTGGAATCTGACTGCTCGTGCTGTCTGTACGGAGTTTTCCGTGTGAAGAATTGGTTTCGGTGAAGAATATAAATTATTATAGTTTGTGGGGTTAAAGGGGATTGGGATGATGGTTTGCGATGTTAATGGTGGTGCTCGTTAGTGTGGTGTAACTGAGATTAGATTGGTGTGACATAACTAGAATGAATGAATGAATTAATTAATAAATGGATGAATGAATGGATGAATGAATGAATGAATGGATGCATGAATGAATGAATGTATGCATGAATGAATGAATGTATGTATGAATGAATGAATGAATGAATGAATGAGCTGGTTAGTGATAGAGTCATACAGGGTGGATACAGGCCCATCGGCCCAACTTTCCCACACCAACCAACATGTCCCATCTACACTAGTCCCACCTGCCTGTGTTTGGCCCATATTCTTCTAAACCTCTTATCCTTGTACCTGTCTAATTGTTTCTTAAACGTTGCGACAGTACCTGCACCAACACCCTCCTCTGGCAGCTCGTTCTATTCACCCTTTGCGGTTACTGCAAATGGAAATCCTTTCTAATATTCCTGGACCATTAGAAATATGACCATTTGGCCTAGAAGCAGAATGAGGCCATTCGCCCCATTGAATGGAATCATGGCTGATCTATTTTACCCTCTCATTCCCATTCTCCTGCCTTCTCCCCATAACATTTGACGCCCTTCCTAATCAAGAACACATCAATTTCCGCCTTAAATATAAAATGGAACCTCAGCCTTAATGGGACTCGAACTCACAATCCTTGCCTTAGGAAGCCAGTGCCTTGTCCATTAGGCCACTGGGGCTGCCTAATATACACAAGACGGGTGATGATTATCTACTCTGCTGCATTTCACCCCCCAATCACCTTAAATCTGATGGTAAAGGAGAAACGTTTCTAATTAGAGTTGTAGAATCATACAGTGTGGAAACAGGCCTTTCAGCCCAACTTGCCCACACCGACCAACATGTCCCATCTACACTATCCGCACCTGCCTGCGTTTGGTCCATATCTCTCTAAACCTGTATCATCCATCTAATTGTTTCTTAAACTTTGTAATAGTACCTGCCTCAACTATCTCCTCCAGCAGCTCATCCATACACCCAACACCCTTTGTGTGAAAAGGTGGCCCCTTACGTTCCTATTAAATCTCCACCCCCCCACCCCCCGTCACCTTAAACCTATGTCCTCTGGGTCTTGATTCCCCTGCTCTGGGCACGAGTCTCCGTGCGTCCACCCGGTCTATTCCTCTCATGGTTTTGCACACGTTTCTCTCCTCATTTTGTACGTATGTTGTGCATGATTTGTGACAATGGGAATAATGACCGTCTCTGACCGCCAGTATTTCTTTGCCAGGCCGGGGGAAGAATCGAAGACAGAGTGTGCTGTTCTAGGTGGACCCTCGCTTGTTCCTGATCTCCTCCCCCCCCCCCCCCCCCCCCTCCCCCCCCCCCCCCCCCCCCCCCCCCCCCCCCCCCCCCCACGTCATGAAAAGAAAGTACAGCTCCTCGCCCTCTTGAAGCGCGGCATGGAGACGGACGGAGGTGAGGCTACAACAGCCGAACGGGGGAATGGCCACATGAGATCAACATCAGTGATGGTGCGGCATTGCGGAAACATCATCGGGAATGGGAAGAGCCCATTTACCGTGTTAAATCTATGCTGCTGTTGGTCTCTAGTCCATGCATATCTTCAATTCCATCAACGTCTAGAATTCTTAATAACCAGTGAAGCTCTTTGGGCTCATTCCAAAGACCCCAGTCTGCTGTATTGACACAATTTGATAGAAATGCCAATTACAACACCTCCTGATTGTGAGCTACACCCTCCGTGCTCTGACATTGCATTCCACCATCTCAGAGCAGCTCTTGCACTGAGGACCACTTTCCATCAGCTCAGGAGTGGTCAACATTGTCCGTCCCGCTGCCTCATGTTGATGGGAGATTTCCTCCTTCGCATTTGCACGTTCAAAGCAAGTTTGCACCTTCACCCGTTGGGCATGGGATCGTGGATGTTGTTGAGCCAATGGATAGAACTTGACAATGGGCCCAGCGCCTGTATACCCATACCACCACAAAGGTAATGGGTCACCGCTGGCCATGAAGGTTTGCTTATGGTCAAGGGATCATGGGTATGTAGACAGAGGTCAAGTCCAGAGGGCATAGGCTTGTTGTTGTGAGTCCAGGATTCATAGGGTCAAAGCTGGCCCAGGACATACGTGGCTGATAATGGACTTTGGCGGCAAAGTCTCATGGCGGGCCAACTCCACAGAGGGTTGAAAGTGGGCCGTGGAACTTTAGACTTAGGGAGGAGCTCTGGCTGATAATAAGCACCAAGGATCCAGGCTGATTGAGACGGGGGTGATAGTGGGCCCTAGGAAGTTCAGGCATATTCAGGATTCAAACCACGATTGTTAAAGCAATGTTATGTAGATGGCATTGTTAAAACAACCATAATAATTTTTTGCAGTTGTGCAATAGTCTCTCTAGACTCGATGGGCTGAATGGCCTACTTCTGCTCCTATGACTTGTGAATTGATGGCTTACAATTGACTGCGGGATTATCCCAACATCATCATTATACCAACGTGGAGATTCTAGTCATTCATCCACCATTTAGACAGCCAAGATCTCTTTGTCTTATCCTTTCAATGAGATGCTGAACCAGTCAGTTTCCTTTCTCATCGTTACATTTTTGCAATATCTTTCATTCATTGTTCTTTATCTCTCCACATCACCATCTATATCTCTCGTTTCCCTTATCCCTAACCAGCCTGAAGAAGGGTCTCAACCCGAAACGCCACCCATTCCTTCTCTTCAGAGATGCTGCCTGTCCCGCTGAGTTACTCCAGCATTTTGTGTCCATCTTTGTTTTAACCAGCATCTGCAGTTCCTTCTTACACACCCATCTTAGTTTAGTTTAGAGATACAGCGCAGAAACCGGCCCTTCAGCCCACTGAGTCCGTGCAGACCAGAGATCTTCGCACACTAACACTATCCTCTCTATCCAAGAAACATTGTACATTTATACCAAGCCAATTGGCCTACAAACCCTTACGTATTTGGAGTGTGGGAAGAAACTGGAGATCCCAGAGAAAATCCACGTACTGTTTGTCAAATGGCCTAATTTGCCTAATTCTGCTCTCAGAATGTACAAACTCCATACAGACAGCACCCGTAGTCAGGATCAAACCCAGATCTCTGGCGCTCTAAGGCGGCAACACTACCGCTGCGCCACCGCAAATCAGGGTTCAATACTCAAGCCAACATGGCCAAAGCTTAGTTTAATTTAAATCATGGTTACATTGCTGTTTATAGAATCTTGCTTGAGACAAAATTAACTACTGCATTGCCAACTTTATAACCTCAACTTCACTACTTCAGAAGTACTTCATTAGATCTAATGGGACATTCAGAGCTCATACATTGTTCAAATTAGAAGCCCCGCTGGTGACAAACGGGTACAGTGAAGTCAGTGCGCTAAACATGTTTTATTCAGCTATTGTGATACAAAGGTGACGCGTGTAAACTCTGAGCTGCAAGACAATTTCTGTTTAATACAGATATTAATCCTCCAATATCCAGTTCTCGCCAATAGTTAATTTTTTTGAAGGGTTTCGGCCCGAAACGTTGCCTATTTCCTTCGCTCCGTAGATGCTGCCGCACCCGCTGAGTTTCTCCAGCATTTTTGTCTACCGTTTATCTTTTTACACTATTTTCCGTGAGAAAGATGTTGCCAGTACTCGAGGTCCTGATCTATAGGGATAATTAGAGCAGGCTAGGACTTTATTCTTTGGAGAGCAAATGGTTAAGGAGTGATCGTATAGAGCTGTGTAAAATCATGAGAGTGAACGCATGGGCTTTTACCTAGGGTTGGGGAAATCTAAAACCAGAGGACTTATGTTTAAAGTGAGAGGAGAAAGATTTAATCGAACCTGAGGGCGCAAACGTTTTACTCAGAGGATGGTGAGTAGATGGAATGAGCTGCCAAAAGAGGTGGTTGAGGGAGGTGCAATAACAATATTTGAAAGATGCTTGGACAGATAAGGTTGGGAAGGATATGGACCAAATGCACGCAGGGGGACCTAGCTTAGTTGGGGCATCTTGGTTGGCATGGATGAGGTGGGCCGAAGGGCTTGTTTCCGCGCTTTAGATCTGCAGATAGATTTTGAAATGTTGATTCACAAACTTGGGAACCACTCTACAAGGTAACACTCTACTCCCATTAGAGTTTGACATTCTCATCTTCTGAAGTGAGTAATGTATCCTCTAGAGAAAACAACGAGTAAGGTTTCTGTACTTGGTATTGACATAAAATTGATGTTCATTGTAATGATTTCAAAAAAAGATGAAAGCAGATGTCTTAATTCCTATTCAGACAGCGTTTGCTTGTGTTAAATGGCGGAACAGAATTTTTGGCCAATTGCTTTTGTTGATGCATCTGAGATGATGGTGAAAACACAAGACTCAGTCTTCATACAAAATGATGCCCTCCTGGCATAGGACCTTATGCTTAGTTTAGAGATACTGCATGAAAACAGGCCCTTCGGCCCACCTGGTCCAGGCTGGCAAGCAATCACCCAGATGCTATCCTACACACCAGGGACAATACACAGAAGCCAATTAACCTACAACCCTGTACGTCTTTGGAGTGTGGGAGGAAACCGGAGCACGCGGAGTTAACCCACGTGTTCACAGGGAGAACGTACAAATTCTGCATGGACAGCACCCATAGTCGGGATCAAACCCAGGTCTCTGGCGCTGTAAGGCAGCAACTCTACCACTGCACCACTTAAATCCTGCAATCATTTCACAAGGTAGCTGGTCGTATGTTCATTAAAATTGGTCGGGAACACCCCCCAAAGTGAGGCCTCTCAGAAAGTTAGTGTGCAGATTCAATAGGTAACTGCACGGGCAGATGGTATAGGAAGGAACTGCAGATGCTGGTTTACACCGAAGATAGACACAAAATGCTGGAGCAACTGAGCGGGTCGGGCTGCATCCCTGGAGGAAACGAATAGGTGACGTTTCGGATTGGAACCCGTCTTCAGACTCAGTTTTAAGGCATAGAAAATAGGTGCTGGAGTAGGCCAATCGGCCCTTCGAGCCACCAGCGCCATTCAATATGATCATGGCTGATCATCCAGAATCAGTACCCTGTTGCTGCTTTCTCCCCATATCCCCTGATTCCGTTAGCCCTAAGAGCTATATCTAACTCTCTCTTGAATACATCCAGTGAATTGGCCCCACTGCCTTATGTGGTAGAGATTCCACAGATTCACAACTCTCTGGCTGAAAAAAGTGTTTCCTCATCTCAGTCCTAAATGGCCTACCCCTTATTCTTCAACAGTGACCCCTGGTTCTGGACTCCCCCAACGTTGGGAACATTTTTCCTGCATCTTGCCTGTTGATTTTTGCAACAGGGAATTAGGGTAAATGGACGGAGTAGTTCCAAGTTGTTTGAAAGGTCCACTAGGATGGAGCACTGATGATCTGCACTAATTTAGAAGCAGACTGATGAGAATGGTCCAGAAACTGAGTGCATGAGATCAGTCCACAGACTGGGTGGGTGAGATTGGATCAAAAACTGTGCAGATGAGACAAGTCTATTGACTGAGTCTGGGGACTCAGTAGCTGAGAAGAGTACAGGCACTAGGTCATTTAGATCCAGTCAGGACACTGTGTAGGTGAGATTGGTTCATTGCCTGGATAGAGTGAATGTGAAGAGGATGTTTCGACTAGTGGGAGAGTCTCGGACCAAAGACCACAGCCTCAGAATAAAAGGATGTAACTTTAGCAAGGGGATGAGGAGGAATTTCTTTAATCAGAAGGTGGTGAATCTGTGGAATTAATTGCCACAGTCAGCTGTGGAGGCCAAGGCAATGGATATTTTTAAGGCGGTGATTGACATTCGTGATTCGTAAGGGTGTCTGAGGTAACAGGGAGAAGGCAGGCGAATGGGGTTGAGAGGGAAAGATAGATCAGCCATGATTGAATGGTAGAGTTGACTTGATGGGCCAAATGGCCTAATTCTGCTCTCAGAATGTATTAACTTATGTACCAAGGTCAAGTCCAGAGACTGGGTAAGTGAGTCTGGAAACTTGTGTAGGTTAGATCGGACCTACTCATCTATGTTGATTTTGTGGGTAGGTGAGATTGGTGGAGAGGCTGGGTGGGAGCAATTGGTTTAGAGATTGAGTAAATGGAGTTGGTCCAGATTCGAGGCGGCACGGTGGCGCAGAGGTAGAGTTGCTGCCTTACAGCGCCAGAGACCCCGGTTCGATCCCGACTACGGATGCTGTCTGTATGCCATTTGTATGTTCTCCCTGTGACCGCATGGATTTCCCCCGGGTGCTCCGAATTCTTCCCACTCTCCAAAAACGTACAGGTTTGTAGGCTAATTGGCCTCTGTAAATTGTCCTTTGTGTGTAAGATACAACGTGTGTACGGGATGATCACTGGTGCGAACGGACACGGTGGGTCGAAGGGCCCGTTTCCATGCTGTATCTCTGAACTAAACTAAATTAATTGGCTCGGTAAAATTGTAAATCATCCTTAGTGTGTAGGATAGTGCTAGTGTCCGGGCATCGCTGGTCATCGTGGGCTCAGCGGCCTGTTTCCACGCTTTGTCTAACATGAAGTCTAAAGTCTACAAAGTTAGATGGATTACTACGTTTTAAGGAACAGAGAGAGATGACCTTCCCAGTGCTCACCAGGTGAGTCTGTGGAATCTCACAGAGAGTGGTGAGTCTGTGGAATCTCACAGAGAGTGGTGAGTCTGTGGAATCTCACAGAAAGTGGTGAGTCTGTGGAATCTCACAGAGAGTGGTGAGTCTGTGGGAATCTCACAGAGAGTGGTGAGTCTGTGGAATCTCACAGAGAGTGGTGAGTCTGTGGAATCTCACAGAGAGTGGTGAGTCTGTGGAATTTCACAGAGAGTGGTGAGTCTGTGGAATCTCACAGAGAGTGGTGAGTCTGTGGAATCTCACAGAGAGTGGTGAGTCTGTGGAATCTCACAGAGAGTGGTGAGTCTGTGGAATCTCACAGAGTGGTGAGTCTGGAATCTCACAGAGATTGGTGAGTCTGTGGAATCTCACAGAGAGTGGTGAATCTGTGGAATCACACAGAGTGGTGAGTCTGTGGAATCTCACAGAGAGGGGTGAGTCTGGAATCTCACAGAGAGTGGTGAGTCTGTGGAATCTCACACAGAGCGGTGAGTCTGTGGAATTCCCTGCCTCAGAGGGCGGTGGAGGCAGGTTCTCTGGATGCTTTCAAGAGAGAGCTGGATAGGGCTCTTAAAAATAGCGGAGTCAGGGGATATGGGGAGAAGGCAGGAACGGGGTACTGATTGGGGATGATCAGCCATGATCATATTGAATGGCGGTGCTGGCTCGAAGGGCCGAATGGCCTGCTCCTGCACCTATTGTCTATTGTCTATTGTCTAATATCCCTCATCCTGATGGGCCCACAATCACTTCTGGACAATTGAACCTCATGTAGTATGAACGGCAGCATTGCTAATGCACGATTCAAGGCAGACAGACCAGTCTGGCACTTTAATCAAAATAATTAAATGTTGCTCTCAGTGTATGTGAAAAAAAAGACCTATTTGAAAATATGATGCATATTATTCGCTGTTGGAGGTGTGTGTGTGTGTGTATATTTAACAGAGGTGCCTCTGAAGCTTACAAATGCTCTGATTTCTGTTTCCAGTGAAATATTCAATAGCACATCCTGTACAACAGCTGTACATTACACAGAAGGAAGGAAAAATATAATATTGCCTCACTTCTGAAATTTATTAAATGTTTATTAAAATTTACTTTGAAAAGATTTATGTGTTGGTATGTTCTTCCTGTATTATTACTGTAGTTTTATTCTGCCGGGGTTTGATGTTTGAACTGATGTAATTCATTCATTCATCATCGTTGAAAACGTTAGCGACGCAGTGGTGCTGGTGTCCAACGGGAACGGTGACGGCCGCACCACGCGTCTCTGTCCTCCAGTTCCTGTGGACCTCCGCCGCTGGAAGTATAGGATTTTGGTGTGTGTGTGTGTGCTTTACCATCGTTCCTTACAATGCTATGTACGACAGTGATCGCAACTTCTACTGAAGTGTGGATGGCTGTTGGCTCGCTAGAAGCTCATCCGCCCTTAGACAGGTCTTGTTTTTGGTCCTGCTGGGGGTCCACAGCCCCCTCCTCACCTGGCAAACCAGGTGGGGGAGACGGTTTAGTCGCCGACTATCCGACCATGGAGCAGGTAGCACGGGATTACATGGTACTCGTGGCGGGGGGGGGGGGGGGGGGGGGGGGGGGGGGACTCCACCCAACCTGAACTGATGTGGGTTATTTTTTGCTTGCAGAGATTTGGTTTAGGACTTCTGAAGAGTACGTTAAACTCTGTTGTTATTGCTGGGATGGGAGCAGGTGGAGGAGGGTTGCAATGCTTAAGATGAAGATCTCTAAATTATTTATTTAGCTCTCCGAGGCACTGCCAACGGCCGGAGCTAATTGTAGCATTCTCGTCCCAAGTCACAAGAGTGGCACGGTGGCGCAGCGGTAGAGCTGCCATCTTACAGCGCCAGGGTCCCTGGTTTGACCCTGACCACGGGTGCTGTCTGTACGCAGTTTGGACGTTCTCCCCGTGACCTGCGTGGGTTTTCTCCGGGGTGCTCTGTTTTTTTTCCCACACACCCTAAGATGTACAGGTTTTGCAAGTTCATTGGCATCGGTAAAATTGTAAATTGTCCCTAGTGGGTAGGATAGTGTAATGCCCCTGTCCCACTTAGGAAACCTGAAACGGAAACCTCTGGAGACTTTGCGCCCCACCCAAGGTTTCCGTGCAGTTCCCGGAGGTTGCAGGTGGTTGCCGGAGGTTGCAGGTAGTGGATGCAGGCAGGGAGACTGACAAAAACCTCCAGGAACCACACGGAAACCTTGGGTGGGGCGCAAAGTCTCCAGAGGTTTCCGTTCAGGTTTCCTAAGTGGGACAGGGGCATTAGTGTACGAGGTGGTCGCTGGTCGGCGCGGGCTCGGTGGGGCGAAGGACCTATTCCTGTGCTGTATCGCTAAAGTCTAATGTGTAAAGTCAGGAGATCATGAGAAGTGAGCTCATGATACACAGCAGATATTTCTGTGCAGGCCAGAATGTAGGTTGTACTGTTGGAAGCATCTCAGATGGACCTGAAGGGGCTGTCAGAACAATTTGGAAGACGAGTTGTGCCGTCTCCAGAGCTATTGAATAACTAATCATTTTGGGAAAATGCCAGCATTTAATACCCATCCCAAAATGGTCCTTGAGAAGGTGGCGCTGAGCCACTGCAGTCCTTCGGGTGAAATACCCCGACAATGCCCTTGGAGAGAGAAGACAGAAGATTTAGGCACGGCGATGATAAAGCAATAGATTTTGAACTGAAGATGGTGGGTGACTCTGAAGGGAACCAGGGATTGCTGGTGTTCATTACAATACACAATAGGTGCAGGAGTAGGTCATTTTGCCCCTCGAGCCAGCACCACCATTCAATGTGATCATGGCTGATCATCCCCAATCAGTACCCCGTCCCTGCCTTCTCCCCATATCCCTTGACTCCGCTATCTTTAAGAGCTCTGTCTAGCTCGCTCTTGAAAACATCCAGAGAACCCGTCTCCACCGCCCTCTGAATTCCACAGAGAATTCCATAAATTCACAACTCTGGGTGAAATTTTTTTTTCCTCATCTCCATTCTAAATGGCTTACCCCTTATTCATGAACTGTGGCCCCTGGTTCTGGACTCCCCCAACATCGGGAACATGTTTCCTGCATCTAGCGTGTCCAAACCCTTAATAATCTTATATGTTTCAATAAGATCTCCTCTCATCCTTCTACATTCCAGAGTATACCATATAACCATATAACCATATAACAATTTACAGCACGGAAACAGGCCATCTCGACCCTTCTAGTCCGTGCCGAACACATAATCTCCCCTAGTCCCATATAACTGCGCTCAGACCATAACCTTCCATTCCCTTCCCGTCCATATAACTATCCAATTTATTTTTAAATGATAAAAACAAACCTGCCTCCACCACCTTCACTGGAAGCTCATTCCACACAGCCACCACTCTCTGAGTAAAGAAGTTCCCCCTCATGTTACCCCTAAACTTCAGTCCCTGAATTCTCAAGTCATGTCCCCTAGTTTGAATCTTCCCTACTCTCAGTGGGAAAAGCTTTTCCACGTCAACTCTGTCTATCCCTCTCATCATTTTAAAAAACCTCTATCAAGTCCCCCCTTAACCTTCTGCGCTCCAAAGAATAAAGCCCTAACTTGTTCAACCTTTCTCTGTAACTTAGTTGCTGAAATCCAGGCAACATTCTAGTAAATCTCCTCTGTACTCTCTCTATTTTGTTGACATCCTTCCTATAATTAGGCGACCAAAATTGTACACCATACTCCAGAGTTGGCCTCACCAATGCCTTGTACAATTTTAACATTACATCCCAACTTCTATACTCATTAACATTACATCCCAACTTCTATACAAGCCCAGCCGCTCCATTCTATCAACATACGACAGTCCCTTGACCTACTTTCCAATTTTCCGTAGGATATGAAAGAGAACAAAATGCAAATTGAATTGTTTGCAATGCAAATTAATCTGCATATTAAGATGAATAAAACTCGTGGTTAATGAAACAGGCCGTCTCCTTTAGAGAACTAACATGGATACATGTTGCAGGACTTAGACAGGTGATAGCTTGCAAATTGCAATTAAGGAAACCAGCAACTAGTTATTTGCTATGCAATTAGTTCTTGGCACGACTCCCACATCGACTTCATAGACCACTGTGAGCAACCGGCACAATTGAATTATTGAATTTGGCTATTATTGAATTGGCACAGGCCCAGACAGCAACATAGATTAGTATCAGTGGGCACCAATGCATCTAAGGCTATTATTGAATTGGCACAGGCCCAGACAGCAGCATCTATGGAGCGATTAAATATCAACGTTTGGGGACATAGGACAATAAAACACATGACATCTAAGGGTCTTTCTGTGGCAATGGTAGACAAAAACATGCTGGAGAAACTCCTTTTAGCGGGCTATGCAGCAGCATCTATGGAGCGAAGGAAATAGGCAACGTTTACGGGTACGAAAAACGTTGCCTATTTCCTTCGCTCCATAGATGCTGGAGAAATGCACAGCCGGCAACGTTTCGGCCCGAAACGTTGCCTATTTCCTTCGCTCCATAGATGCTGCTGCACCCGCTGAGTTTCTCCAGCATTTTTGTGTACCTTCGATTTTCCAGCATCTGCAGTTCCTTCGTTAAGGGATTATTATTATTTATTTTTTTTGAAAATATTTTTTATTGGAGATAGGTACATAACCTATTACATCATTACTGTCTTACATTTTTAAATTGATAATATTGTCAGTTATTATTACATTGTCTCCAATACCTTTTGCCTTTTTCTTCCTTTTTTTTTTAAAAACTAGATAGAACTAAAGAGATAGATGAAGTAAAGAAAGAAAAGAAAGAGAAGAAAAACAAAAAAAAAAAAAAAAAAATTAAAAAAAAATTAAAAAAAAAAAAGGAAAAAGATAGTTAAAGAAGAATGGAAAAATTTATTAAAATAAAAAACATCGTTCGAGATATGTTCGTACATTTCAGAGTATAGCATTTCATCCATTCTTTAGCCCGAGTGCTAGTCAGGTTCCTGTGCTGAACTATTCTTACCCTTTAAGTAATCAATAAAAGGAGACCATGTCGTTAAGGGATTATGATCGTGAGTTTCCCACCGACTCTGGGGATCACCGGTCACTCAACACTTGTCCAAAGTTGCAAAGTGCTTGCATGTGGAGTGAGCCATTTGTTCCAGCTGGCTAACGTGGACGGCAAATTCCTACTCAAGCCTCCTACCCCACCTCTCCTCCGAGCCTCCTAAAGCTCCACAGTTAGTTTAGTTTAGAGATACAGCGTGGAAGCAGGCCCTTCGGCCCACTGAGCCCCTGCCGACCAGCGCTCCCCGCACACTAACACAATCCTACACACACTAGGGGCAATTTACAATTTTACCAAGGCATTAGCCTACAAACCTGTACGTCTTTGGAGTGTGGGAGGAAACCAGAGATCCCGGAGAGAACTCAGGCAGGTCACGGGGTGGAGCGTACAAACTCCATAGAGACATCACCCATAGTCAGGATCGAACCCGGGTATCTGATGCTGTAAGGCGGTAGCTCTACCGTTGTGCCACCGGGCTACCCTAAACGTGAGAATATTATAACTACATATCTCCTTCGCCTTGATTGTATGCTCCAGATAGTTGGCAGTTACAAGATGGTGCTGGAACATGGCCATTCTCTGCATGGAGAAGACATATCCAATGACTAGGCTCTTTGAAGGATTCCCATACTCCTGCTCGTTCATTTCACATCCTATATCTCCCTCACACTTAACTATCCATTTCCATAGAAAACTATCCATTTTTAGGGCGGCTCAGTGGCGCAGCAGTAGAGTTGCTGCCTTACAGCGCCAGACACCCGGATTCGATCCTGACTACGGGTGCTGTCTGTACGGAGTTTGTGCGTTCTCCCCACGACCTGCGCGGGTTTTCTCCGAGATCTTTGGATTCCTCCCACATACTCCAAAGACGTGTATGTAGGGTGATGTGAATGCGTGGGGATCGCTGGTCGGCACGGGCTGAAGTGCCGCGTTTCCGCGCTGCATCTCTAAACTCAACCGAAGCCATTATTGATCCATGGGTGACTAACGAGAAACAAGCCAAACCTGCACCAAATGTTATCTTAAAGCCCTGTCCCACGGTACAAGTTCATTCCAAGAGCTCTCCCGAGTTTGCCCTGATTCGAACTTGGAGATTGACGGTAATGGCCACTCGTCGGTACTCGGGGCTCTCGTGGAAATTTTTTCAACTTGTTGAACAATCTTCACGAGTCTACCCGAGCTTACCTGCCATTAGCGAGTCTTCCCGAGTACCTGCCGTTAACGTTACGAGCCGCTAAGAGGCGTCCCCAAGCTCCGACGTACCCACCACGTTCATTCTCCGTGCTTACCACGAGTTTGATTTTTTTTAAACTCGGGAGAGCTCTTGGAATGAACTCGTACCGTAGGACAGGGCAATTAGTTAGAAAGTCAAGTTCAATTAGATGCACAAGACGAATAAAACTCATATTGATTGATATTGAATTAGAGTCAGTGAACTGATGTCTGTGGGTCTCTGCTAATGCCGTGAGCCCTGGGGATTCTCACACGCCATTGTGGTGGCTGTTTAGGCCCATGTTTATTTTTTATGTGGCTATGTATCTCGTTGCTCTTTTGTATGACTGTTGGCAAATCAAATTCATTGTATGTTTACATGCTTGACTAATAAATTAATTGCAATTACAATGACAATTTATTGGTCTTAACAGTTGTGAAGAGGAATCCCTTGCTGGGAAATCTTTCATTTCTAGTGACTTCATTCCTGAAAATTTCCAGGGATCCCTTAATCTTCGACCCAAATAACAAATCACTAACTGGAACATTGTGAACTGTGCAACACACACAGTAACGGAAGAAAATAGCTAACCAACATTTGACAGAGCAGCTATTTAATAATCTACCAACTCTACTAAACACACAATGAGTTCATTTCATTGCATGTAATATCCAGCATTGCTTTGATCCATTGTCAGACTTACAAACTTTAGGACGAGATGTACCTTCATAATTAGACTGCCCGTAATGACAAGGAAATCTGCACAATCTACAACGGATTGGAGTAATGGGTGTTTGTACAACAAATGCAGTGGACAGCGAATGTAGACATTGGTAACTCCCGGGCCTTTGCGAGAGTCTCATGAACTAAAATGACCACACTTTCCAGCGGGTGCGGAAACCAAATATATAAACGCCCTCCAAGAATCTTCTGTTTCAGTTCAATCTCAATCTCCATCCAACGTTATGTAGAGTGAAGATTCAAGTGAGTTTATTGACAAGTGTCCCAGATAGGACAATGAAATTCTTGCTTTGCTTCAGCACAACAGAATATAGTAGGCATAAATAAATACAGAACAGATCAGTGTGACCATACACCATTGAATATATATATACACACACACATAAATAAGCAGAAATGAGAAACTGCAGGTGCTGCTTTACACAAAAGGACATGAAGTGCTGGAGTAAGTCAAGGGGTCAGGCAGCATCTCTGGAGAACGTGGATAGGTGACGTTTCTGGTCGGGACCCTTCTTCAGACTGATTGTAAGGTGGGGGTGGGGGGGTGGAGTGGCTCCATTCCAGCTTTCTTTCCTCCCTACAATCAGCCCGACCAGAAACATGACCTGTCCACGTTCTCCAGAGATGCTGAAGATAGGCACAAAATGCTGGAGTAACTCAGCGGGACAGGCGGCATCTCCGGAGAGAAAGAATAGGCGACGTTTCGGGTCGAGACCCTTCAGGTGGAAATGTCACCCATTCCTTCTCTTCAGGGATGTCCCGCTGAGTTACTCCAGCATTTTGTGTCTATTTTCCGTGTAAACCAGCATATGCAGTTCTTTCTTGCACACTACCCCCAAAGATGCCACCTGACCGACTGAGTTACTCCAACATTGCGTGTCCTTATTGTATAGAATGAGTTTCTTTGATTTGCTACGTTTTCGTTCTCCAGGATGATGATCACCATTAATTATTGAGGTCAAGGCCTCAGTTTTAATATCTTACCTCAAGCATCTCAACCAAAACAATCATCTTTGCCAGCGAGTCTAGATTAAACATAAATGTTTGAGATGAAAGCTGATTCTAAATCCTAAGCAAGACTGTTCTAGGCGAGCCAAGTTGGCACAGGTTAAGATGTACACTGTTCAATCAACGTACATAAAAGCCTTTTAGTCACACAGCGTGAACACATGCCCTTCTGCCCAACTTGCCCACGCAGACCAACATGCTCCATCTACATTAAACCTACCTGCCTGTGTTTGGTCCATATCCCTCTAAACCTATCCTATCCATGTAACTGTCTAAATGCTTCTTAAACGTTGAGATAGTGCCTGCCTCGACTACCTCCTCTGGCAGCTCGTTCCATTTACCCACCACCCTTTGTGTAAAAATAATTGCCCCATAGGTTTCGATTCAATCTTTTCCCCCTCAAGACTGTGTGCATTTACCACATATATTCCTCGCTAGTTCGCCTGAAGTTCCTTTTCAATCTTTTCCCTCCCAATTTAAACATCTTTCCTCTGGTTCTTGATTCCCCTACTCTGGGTAAAAGACGGGGTGGCACGGTGGCACAGCGCTAGAGTTGCTGCCTTACAGAGCTTGCAGTGCCGGAGACCCGGGTTCGATCTCGGCTACGGGCGCTGTCTGTACGGAGCTTGTACATTTTCCCCGTGACCTGTGTGGGTTTTCTCCGAGATCTTTGCTTTCCACCCACACTCCAAAGAGGTCCAGGTTTGTAGGTTAATTGGCTAGGTGCATGTGTAAATTGTCCCCTGGTGTGTGCAGGATAGTGTTAGTGCACGGGTGCAGACTCGGTGGGCCGAAGGGCCTGTTTCCATGCTGTATCTCTAAAACTAAAAGCTAAAAACTCTGTGCATTTACCTCATCTAATCTTCCCATGTTCGCCCAAAGTCAAAGTCTTTCCCATCTACTTACTCTCCTGGCAGTGTCACTTGTCCAACTCTAGTGCAGATGGAGACTGTCTTGATCATTCAACTCCACCCTGTCTTTGTGCAGATGCCAATGCTTCACCTTGCCCAGCCTAGCCCTTCAGTCAATTGTTCCCATATCTGAGCCATCTGACTTTACATAAATTTGCAAAGGCACATCACCCAGACAATACCCTGTCCAGCGCCCATGGAAATGTGCAGTTTGGAATGGTCCTTGCATATTTATCATGCTCCATGATATTTCTTCTGCACGTTCCAACTTTTGTAGTAAAAGGACTAGGGTCCTTGAATGTTAATTTGGCACAATGAACCATATATAATAACCATATAACAATTACAGCACAGAAACAGGCCATCTCGGCCCTACAAGTCCATGCCGAACAATTTTTTTTTTTTTTCCCCTTAGTCCCACCTGCGGAAGTGAGGTGATCTGACCTAAATTCATATTTTCATAAGTTCGTAAGTTTGGTTTAGTTTAGTTTTGTTTAGAGATACAGCGCGGAAACAGGCCCTTCAGCCTCTTTAGTCAGAGGGTGGTGAATCTATGGAATTCTTAACCACAGAAGGCTATGGAGTCCAAGTCAGTGAATATTTTTAAGGCAGAGATGGATAGATTGTTGATTAGTGCAGGTGTCAGAGGTTATGGGGAGTAGGTAAGAGAATGGGGTTAGGAGGGAGAGATCGATCAGCCATGAATGAATGGCGGAGTAGTCTCGATGGGCAAAATAGCCTAATTCTACTACTATTCCTGATGACCTTGCGCCCATTCTCCTGCCTTCTCCCCATAAACCCTGACACCCGTGGTAGTTGTGAATCTACCAACCTGTAGATTCCAATCTCCAATTCCATGGGCCTTGAAGATGTTGGTGTCTGGATGAGGCAACTTTGCAAATGTATCTGAAGGCAGATGGCTCAGACAGGGTGATACATAGCTGATGGGCCAGGCTGGGCAAGGTAAGGTATGGCACCTGCACAAAGACAGGGCGTAGTTTAATGATCATAGTCTCCATCGGAACCAGAATTGGGTGTGACCTTATAGAGGTGTATAAGAACATGAGAGGTAGGGTAAATGCACTGAGATCTATCAATCTCCACCTTAAAATGTTGTTGTGGGTTGTTGTGGCGTTTGGCCCATTGGGGGTATGAGTGGGGAATGTGTAGGTAGTGGGGTGTGGCTAGGGGAATTTTGATTGTTAGAAAGATGCAGCATGGAAACAAGTCCTTCGGCCCACTGTGCCCGACCCGACCCGACCCGACCCGACCGTCAATCACCCGCTCACTTTCTCACTTCCGCATCCACTTCCCACACACTGGGGGACAATATTTCAGAGGGCAAAATCAACCTACAAACCCGCACGTCCTTGGGATGTGGGAGGAAACTGGAGCACCCGGAGGTGGTGAACACTTCCCCAGATCCATCACGGGGTGTTGACCTCCCCACCATCGAAGGGGTCTACTGGAGTCACTGCCACAAAAAAGGCGGCCAGCATCATCAGAGACACACACCATCCTGGCCACACTCTCATCTCACTCCTGCCATCGGGAAGAAGGTACAGGAGCCTGAAAACTGTAACGTCCAGGTTCAGGAACAGCTGCTTCCCTACAGCCATCAGGCTATTAAACACTACAACCTCCAAATAGGCTCGGAACTACATAGACTTGGGACATTATTTTTGATTTGCACTATTATTGGTTGATATACATATATATATATATATACACACATTATATATATATATATATATATATATATGTATATATATATATATATATATATATATATAGTGATATATAGTTATGATTTATATATAAATAGTATGTAGTCTATATATAAGATGTATGTGTGTATATATACATATGTGTGTGTGTGTGTGTGTGTGTGTGTGTGTGTGTGTGTGTGTGTGTGTGTGTGTGTGTGTGTGTGTGTGTGTGTGTGTGTGTGTGTGTGTGTTTTAATCTATATACACATTACCCTTTTTTTTTGTTGTTTATTACAGATTTTACAGGGTACTAAGTTTACATATCTGTTGCAAGTAAGAATGTCATTGTTCTGTTTCAGGACTTATGACAATAAAACACTCTTGAATCTTGAGTCTTGACATTAATTCCTGCTTTCATTTCCTGATTGTTATCTCTGAAATTCAATTGTGCAGCGCCCATAAACATTGCGCGATGTGTTGGGATTTCCAGGTGATAATAGTTTGGTTGAGAGGTCTGTCGTGGTATATGAGTATTGAAGAGTAAATAATATCTTCAGGTTGGTGAGATGGCTGTCACCTGCAGGCGTAGTGTCATTTGGTTGGCCAATTGCAACATTGCCCAGACTATGCTTCGAGCAATTGGGTGCTAACTGCTGTGATTAGCAAACAAAGCTCATGAGGTGGGAGGTGGTGGATCGTGAGCGATGGTTTTTCAAGTGGACTAATAAATCATGGTCAGAGCGCCACGTCAACTTCACTGTCCTCTAGTTTAGTTTAGAGATACAGCGCGGAAACAGGCCCTTCGGCACACCGAGCCCGCACCAACCAGCGATCCCCACACATTAACCTACACACACGAGGGACGATTTTTACACTTACCAAGCCAAGTTACCTGTATACCTGTTCGGAGTGTGGAAGGAAACCGAAGATCTCGGAGAAAACCCACGTGGTCACGGGGGAACGTGCAGGATAGCGTTAGTGTGTGGGGATCGCTGGTCGGCGCGGACTCGATGGGTCGAGGGGCCTGTTTCCATACTGTATCTCTAAACTAAACTAAACTTACCACGGTAAATAAAAATGCTGGGGACTTCCGGTGGCGTCATGGAGAATTAAGGCGCGGCATTGAGCTTCTCCCCCGTAAAAAATTGTAAAAGCCGTTTTAAGTCAGCACCGATTTTAAAAAAACTCACCGAAGTTGCCTGGTGTTGTATAAGGGTGATATCATCAGAAGAAGACGTGAAAATCGGGGAGATTAATGGTGAAATCGAGTGTTTAAATGAGTTTAAATGAGCAGAGATAATCGTTCAAGGGCGCCAAAGAAAAACACTATCAGCCTTCAGCTCGAGAAAGTATTGGATACTCTGCAAACGACAGAAGAAGGTTCAGAAGAAGAAGATTCATACAGACAAGGGTCTCTGTTTGAAATGGCAACAAAAGGAGACAAGGAGGAGAAAGAAGTGAAGCAATTGCTTTTAGATATGAATGCTACAATTAACATTACACTGGAGAAGATGCAAAGTATGGAGTCTCACATGGAAACTAGCATGGAGAAACTTTCTCAAAAAATTGATAATACTTGCAGTGAGTTAAAAGAACTGAAAAAGCAGAATAAGGAATTTGATAAGAGATTAAAATCAGAGTGTGTCAGAATTGAAAATGATTACAACAAGAAATTTAAAGATGTAAAGGATGATTTCGGAAAGCTGGACGAGATAATGGAAGAAATGGAGAATGAGATAAAAGAGATTGTCTCGGAAATAAAGAGTTTGAAACAATCACAGAAAACTGAAGAGGAAAAACTTGGAAGAATGACTGATAAATGTCTGGACCTGGAATCAAGAACTCGGAGATATAACTTGAGAATTCTTGGGGTAAAGGAAGGACGTGAAGGGCATGAATCTCAAGCATGTACTTTCGTTACTGATTTGCTCAAAGATGTCTTTGAACTGTCAGAAGAACCAAGAATAGACGTCGCTAACCGAGTTGGGTATGTTGCAAAAGGAAAAAAGTATTCAAGACAGATAATCGTGAAATTCCGTGACATCTCTTCAGTGGAATTTATATTGAAAAAGATCATTCATGGCAAGAAGCTAACATACCGTGGGGATAATTTGCGAATATTTCGTGATTACTCTCCTGAGGTAGTCCAGAAAATGAGATTGTTTACACCGGCAAGACACACTTTGAGGGATGTCCCGGGAGTAAGATATGGAATTTACTTTCCCGGAAAAATGAAGATATCTTATAATGGCGTTGAACGCTCATTTGCAGTGCCCGGAAAAGCTTTAAAGTATGCAGAGGACATCGTTAAGAAAACATCGGGGCAAGCTGCCGACAAAGAAGAAGATTGAACTTTTTACAGAGCTTTGAACTGATTAAAATGGCCGAGCTAACCAGACAATTAAAAAGCTTATCTCGTTGGAATGTGTTATTCAGAGAGCTTGGTTATATTCAACCTTGGATGAAAAGCTCAAAGTTTAACCCCTTGGCACCTGCCTGTACGGTAGTTAACCCTTTGGTACCGGCCTGTATGATGTATGGTAGTTATAGAAAGGGATATTATGTAAGAATCCTGGGGGGATATATATTGGAAAGTTTAGATTAGACTAAGATTGGATAATTGGAAGGACATATATACTTATACAAAATCGTGTATATGTTGTGTTCTATATTTGTTTTGGGGTTTTTTTTACTCTTTATGTCTCTTCCTGGTAACTTTTTTTTTTTTTAATTTTTATTTTTTCTCTCGGCTGTCACGCACTGGTTTGATAAACTCATATAAGAAAAGACAAAATATGAAACGGTATGTAACTTTTTATGAGGATTCACCAAGGGGGAGGAGCTCAATGTATAACAACATCACGGAGGTCGATACATTTTTTGCCATCATTGATGGCTATTCGTCCTTAAGGTATCTTCCCTTAGATACCTTAATAGCACCTTTTTTTTTAAAGCACAATTTTTATCTGTTTAATTTTTTTGAAAGTAATTGTATATCACATTCTTTTTTTCTTTTTCTAAGGCACTTTACAAGAAGGAGATGCAATATAAATCTAATGAACCGGGATGACCACCCAAAGTCCTAAAATTCTGAGGTATTTGGTTGCACCATATGATTCAGGAATATTACCCTGATTACAATGCAAGACGATAGACAAATAAAGAATGGAGGAATTACATTTTGTAGTTGGAATATAAGGGGTGCCAACGAACCAATTAAGAGGGGTAAAATTTTTGCCCAACTAAAATCGTTGAAAAGCGACATAATGTTTTTGCAGGAGACCCACATGAAACAACAAACACAAATAAGATTAAAGGCGAATTGGATAGGCCAAACATACTACTCCTCATTTACTTCTAAATCTAGGGGTACAGCTATTCTTATTAGGAAAGGTATTCCTTTTAAATTAAAGAATACTATATCAGATAAAGAGGGAAGGTATACTATAGTCTCGGGTGAAATTTATGCAACCCCACTAACTTTGATAAATATTTATGCTCCGAATTTTGATAACCCCCAATTTTTTGATAAAATTATTGATATAATATCAGAGTTTAATTACCAAAATGTGATAATAGGGGGGGACTTTAACTGTGTTTTAGATTCATATCTAGATAAGTCATCAAAACAAAAGAAGAGTAATTTAAAATCTAAAACTAGCGAACTTCTAAATACATATATAAAAAATACTAATATAATAGATGTATGGAGATCTGCTAATCCAGTTGGAAGGGAATACTCGTTTTACTCTCCGGTGCATAAAACTTATTCAAGAATTGATTATTTTTTAGTGGACATGAAATTAATGCCTTATACAAACAACCCAACATACCACATTAGTAGTATCTCAGATCACTCTCCGTTGACATTCTCAGTAAAATTTGAGGGAATGCCGGGTAAAAAATTTTTTTGGAGGTTTAATACACATATTTTAAATGAATTGCAAGGATATCAATATTTAAAACAACAAATGAAACTTTTTTTCGATACAAATGATATACCAGGTACTTCGCCTTTATTATGGGAAACTTTTAAGGCATTTATGAGAGGAATTATAATTTCATACCAAAGTTTTCAAAATAAAAAGAATAAGACAGAACAATTGTTGTTAGAACAAGAAATCAGACAGTTAGAGTTGGATAATGCCAAAGATTCCACGACAGATAAACACAATAAGATAGTATTACTGAAATTTAAACTTAATCGAATTTTATCGGCAAGAGTAATAAGACTATTCCAAATTACAAAACAGGAACATTTTGAGTTTGGTGACAAGCCACATAAACTTTTAGCTCGCCAATTGAAAAAACAAGAAAGGGAAAATACTATAACCAAAATTAAATCAGAGAAAGGCGAATTACTAATATTACCTAAAGATATTAATAATAGATTTGCCCAATTTTACCAAAACTTATATACATCTAAAATTAAAATAGAAGATAGTAAAATAAAAAAAAACATTTCTAGATAACTGTAATCTTCCAATACTGGACCCTTTGGAACAAGAGGAACTAGGAGCTCAAATTACAATCAAAGAAATAAGTGAAACAATAAAATCGTTGAAAAATGGTAAGACACCGGGACCAGATGGTTTTAATAATGAATTTTATAAAAAATTTCAGGAGATAACGGCCCCTTATTTATTTAATTTATACTCCCATGCTTTTAAAGAAAACAAACTACCTGAAACACTAACAGAATCAACTATTACGCTTATTCCAAAAAAAGATAAAGATTTAGAAGATCCGGGCTCGTACAGAGCTATATCACTTTTAAATATACAGATCAGAAAATTTTAGCAAAGATTTTAGCAAGTAGATTAAGCAAATATATTAGTAAACTGATAAACCCTGATCAAACGGGGTTTATACCTAAAAGATACTCATTTAATAATCTGAGACGCCTGTTTAATATAATGTACTCGCATAAAGTAGAGGAAGAAGATATATCAATTATTTCTTTGGATGCAGAGAAAGCATTTGATCAGGTAGAGTGGCAATACTTATATAAAGTACTACAAAAATTTAACATGGGAGAGAATTTTATAACATGGGTAAAATTATTATATGATAAACCGATGGCAAGAATTTTAACTAATAACATGTTATCTCAAAAATTTCAACTATCAAGGGGTAATAGGCAGGGATGTGCACTATCACCCCTGCTATTTGCCCTTATGATAGAACCCCTGGCTGAAAGTATAAGAATTCATCCGAATATTCAGGGCTATAATACCAGGGACTCAAAGAATAAAATCTCATTATATGCAGACGATATACTTTTATATATTACAAAGTCACAAACGAGCATACCAAATTTATTAAACTTAATAGAGGAATTTGGGTCTTTTTCTGGATATAGAATAAACTGGAACAAAAGCGAAATCATGACATTAAAACCTCAAGAACCTACACACTTACTGAAGTTCCCCTTTAAAATCGCAACAGAAAAAAAATTTAAATATTTGGGTATTCAGATTACTAGAAATATAAAAGCATTATTCAATGCTAATTTCATACCTTTATTAAATAAACTTAATACACAGATTAAATTTTGGAAAACACTTCCCTTATCGTTATTAGGTAGAATAAATGCAATAAAAATGATCTTCTTACCACAATTACTATACCTATTTCAGTCTATACCGGTATATATACCAAAATTTTTTTTTTTTAAATTAGACTCTAACATTACAAATTATATTTGGGACTATAAATCACATAGAATCACAAAAAAAAACTTATGTAAACCAAAAGAGACCGGGGGACTTTCACTTCCGAATTTTATGTATTATTACTGGGCAGTGCGTATTAAGAATATGATTTATTGGTTGGATAGTTCTACACAACAGACAGAATGGATAAAAATGGAGAAGGAGGATTGTCATCCTTGTAATATAGGAACGATCCTCTTTTCCCCCAAAAAACTGAATAACACAATATATAAGAAGAACCCAATTATATATGGTACAATAAGAATTTGGAAACAAATAAAATTATCTTTAAAATTAAGAAATCTATCACTGTTAATGCCAATTGCGAATAACCCTTTATTTAAACCATCTCTTATTGATAAGACATATAACCAATGGGAAAGTCTCGGAATTAGAAGGATCAGGGATATGTACGAAACAGGAAACCTACTATCATTCCAACAACTACAATTAAAATTTAAATTGAAAAACAACCAATATTTTAAATATCTTCAGATTTGCGACTTTGTGAAAAAATATATACAAGGATATCAAAAAGTAACTCCTGACTTATTGGAAGAAGCAATGAATATTGAAGCTGACTCACAAAAATTAATATCCTATTTATATAATAGTATTCTAAATATAGACCTACCA